>NC_067123.1:13807191-14014070 GCF_021347895.1 Acanthochromis polyacanthus
TGTCAGAACCTTTTAACCTACATCGGGGAACCTGACAAGGGTGTCCTCTAAGCCCACTATTATTTGACCTGGCCATAGAGCCATTGGCATTAGCAATCCACAGTTGCAAGAATATTTCTGGCATATGGAGGAATGAAGTGGAACATAAGGTGGCCCGATATGCAGACGACCTGTTGTGTTATATCTCATGTCTGGATACCTCCCTATGCACCATGTTGTCTTTATTGAACGATTTTGGCCAGTTCTCAGGATAGAAATTAAATTTAAATCAATCTGAACTTTTTCTTGTCAATAAGGGGATGCCGGTGTCAGACTATTCCAACTTCCCTTTTAGGATTGTGGAAAACAATTGTGGAAAGCACTTACCTTGGTATTACAGTTATGAAAAAACACAAGCGCTTCTTCAAAGAAAACTTTCTCACTCTGCTAAACCACACAAAACAGTCCCTGACACAGTGGTCACCCTTTTCTGCATCCTTGGTTGGCCGAATTAATTCCATCAAAATGAACATCCTCCCTAAATTTCTGTACATTTTTCAATCAATACCGACCTTCATTACTAAATCAGTCTTTGATACATTAGATTCTGTTATATCATCTTATATATGGAAGGGTAAGTGCCCTCGGCTAAATAAGGTCCATCTCCAGAAGCCTAGAGGAGAAGGGGGTATGGCACTGCCCAATTTCGTTTTTATTATTGGGCAGCCAATATCCGCTGGCTTACTTTTTGGTCATATTTTCATAATCGATCTGACTGCCCTTCATGGGTGGCAATGGAGTTGGGTTCGGCTAAAAAAAAATTCCATTGCAGCACTTCTTGGATCTTCACTCCCTCTCCCACCAAATAAACTGATAGACAATCCAGTTGTCCAGCACACGTTGAGAGTGTGCTCAGTTCAGGAGACACTTTGGCTTCCTTGACTATTGTCTCTCGAGTCCATTTCCGCCAGCCATCTCTTTCAACCCTCATTACTGGACCCAACATTTCAGGAATGGCGGAGATTGAGCATTGAACACTTCAGAGATCTTTTCATGGATATTTTTTGTGTCGTTTGAGAAACTGGCTAGAGAGTTTAGTCTCCCAAAGTCTCATTTTTATAGGTATCTACAAATAAGACACTTCCTCTGCTGTCAGATACCAAACTTCCCTCAGACACCTGATGTGAACATTGCTGATGCATTTCTTACTTTACAACCATCACGCAAGAGTTTGATTTCCATTATGTACAATAAACTGTAAGGCATAAGGCAGACCCCTTTTAACACCATTAAAACCGCATGGGAGCAAGATCTGAATCTAACCTTGTCTGAGGACATGTGGAACACCATTTTTAAGTTGATTAACTCAACTTCTCTCTGCGCCAACACTGCTTGTTGCAATTTAAAGTTGTTCATATGACCCATATATCCAAATCACAATTGTCTTGCTATTACCTAGATGTAGATCCCTGCTGTGACAATGTAAACAAGAGGAGGCTTCACTTATTCACATGTTTTGGAGTTGTCCTTGCTTGGAGAAATACTGGGGGGGAAGTATTCCAAACTTTATCTGTCTCTTGGCCAGACGTGCAATACTGATGAGGTGGAGGGATGTTGCTCCACCCAGCCACGCTCAGCAGTTGAGAGATGTTATGTCTTGTTTAAACCTTGAAAAAAATACATTACTTAATTTGTAACTCCAAAGAATAATTTCAAAAAGTGTGGGGATCTTTTCTGGAATACCTCCATAACCTTCAAACTAGCTAGAGAGTGGATCTCTTACTCACACCTTGTTCCTGGTTTTATGGCAGCAATATCAACTGTACAAATCAGTCCTCTCTTTGGTCCCTCTTTTTGACCAATGTGTGGGTTCATAATTTCAACCCAGTCTCATGGCCAAATGTGAAATACCTACGTTTGTCCACAGAACAAAACGTAACAGTCTCACAATAAAGGTCTGAAAATTGTAAAATGTTTATGTTTTTTCTCCCTATTATTTTCTATTGGCCTGACGACAGGTCACGTGACTCCTTGCTGCAGGGCCTCCTCAAAGTGAAAACATGGTGGCCTTTCCTTTCATTCTCGGTGGAAAATGCATTATTTCAAGACAGTTTGGACTTTAAAAAAAGCATTTTGGTGACATTTCTAGCAAAAAATATACATTTAATTTCACAATAGTCGTTCAGTTCTTGTGTATGATCTTTGGTTTGTTTGTTATTACGATGAATCTTTCACGTCTCGGAATGGAATTGTTACATTGTTACATTTTCCACCGTTGCTGTGGTGGTTGCTAAACCAAATGGCGTCGGCCTATATGTTATTGTATTTATTCGTTACATTGTGTCATTATCTGAGCTCTTAACATATTTGTGTAGTTACTGACAATATCTATTGTCAACCTTTCCTGCTGTCCGCTTCTGACCGTGGTCGGGAAAACAAAGGGGAGAACTGATACGTTTAACTGCTTCTATTTAAATAAAATGTGCGGAGATGGTCGTTCAGTCTTTCTTGTTTACTGAAGAACGGTGCATTAAATTATTCCACTTATCACAGTTTCTTCTGTCGCGGTCTTTACCGGCTTCTGAACAACAACATAACGTGCAGTGAGACCTGCACTTCCGGCACCTTTCTTCTTCGGTGGTGTCTGTGTAAAACAATGTCCAACATGCAAACAGCACACCTAGCGCCACAAAGTACAAAATGCAGGTGTAAATCAATGACATCTTACAATTACAATGTCCTGTCTTTTAACTAATAAAGACACATTGCCCACGTGTGATGTGTGACAGAAGAGTTTCAGCTAAAATGAAAGGAAAGGTTTACAAAACTGTGGTGAGACCAGCCATGTTGTTTGGTCTGGAGACAGTGTCCCTGAGAAAAAGACAAGAGGCAGAGCTGGAGGTAGCAGAACTGAAGATGCTGAGGTTCTCTTTGGGAGTGACCAGGATGGATAGGATCAGGAATGAGTACATCAGAGGGATAGCACATGTTAGAGGCTTTGGAGATAAAGTCAGAGAGGCCAGACTGAGATGGTTCGGACATGTCCAGAGGAGAGAGAGAGGGAATATATTGGTAGAAGGATTCTGAGTTTCCCACTGCCAGGCAGGAGGCCTAGAGGAAGACCAAAGAGGAGGTTTATGGATGTGGTTAAAGAAAACATGAAGGTAGTTGGTGTGAGAAGGGAGGGTGTTTTTTCATGTTTTTTCATAAATGGCCCTCTTTTGCTCTCATTTCTCTTCTGTAACACTCAGAGAGCTGAAACCTGGGATCTGGTACCTCTGAAACATCTAAAATCTAAATCCACTGGAACTGTTTTGCTAGCCCCTGCCAAACCGGAAGTAGCTCCAGGAATGACCTAGAGACTTGTGCTTCAAATCAATTGTTCACCAAGGACACCTGAATCACCCCTAAAAGTTTCAGCTCATTTGATGCATGGGGAAAAAAGTATTTAATAGGCTGCATAAACACACCCACCAGGAAATTACATCAATTTGTTGATTATCTAATTAATCGAAATCCAAAATTTAAAAAAAACTGATGCTTTTGTCGGGAGCGAGCAATAACATCCGGATTGTCTCAAAAACGGGGGTGCCGAATTCCAAGGAAGAATATATTTGTAATCCCCGGGGCACTAAAATCCATCTGAGGTTGTTTATTTATTGAATAGTGTTGTGAAATGTGTCTGATTGTCAAGTGTAGCTCAGGCAGCTTAGTGTCTGAATGCAAGTGAGTGTGTGCGTGTGGCTGAGCCGCGCTGCGGGTGCACGAGCGGGGCGAGCAGATAGAAGCCAGCCGGTGTCTTCATGTCTTCTTTAACCACATCCATAAACCTCCTCTTTGGTCTTCCTCTAGGCCTCCTGCCTGGCAGTGGGAAACTCAGCATCCTTCTACCAATATATTCACTCTCTCTCTCCTCTGGACATGTCCGAACCATCTCAGTCTGACCTCTCTGACTTTATCTCCAAAGCCTCTAACATGTGCTATCCCTCTGATGTACTCATTCCTGATCCTATCCATCCTGGTCACTCCCAAAGAGAACCTCAGCATCTTCAGTTCTGCTACCTCCAGCTCTGCCTCTTGTCTTTTTCTCAGGGACACTGTCTCCAGACCAAACAACATGGCTGGTCTCACCACAGTTTTGTAAACCTTTCCTTTCATTTTAGTTTCAGTTTCTACATCCAAACTATCAACATGTCTTTTAGATCCTATCCCAACTAGACTCTTTAAGGAGATTTTACCTTTACCTTTAATTAATTCTTCAATGTTAGATCTGATTAATCTCTCTCTTGTAACAGGCTATGTACCACAGGCTTTTAAGGTTGCTGTCATCAAACCTTTGCTTAAAAAGCCCACTCTAGATCCAGATGTGTTAGCTAACTATAGACCAATATCCAACCTACCATTTCTCTCTAAAATTCTGGAAAGAAAAGTTGCAAATCAATTATGTGAACACTTAAAAAGGAATAATTTGTTTGAAATGTTTCAGTCAGGCTTCAGAGTGCATCATAGCACAGAAACAGCTCTAGTGAAAGTTACTAATGACCTTCTCATAGCATCAGATAATGGACTAGTCTCTATACTTGTTTTGTTAGATCTTAGTGCAGCGTTTGACACAATCGACCACAAAATTTTATTACAGCGTCTAGAACATTCAATTGGCTTTAAAGGGACAGCACTGGACTGGTTTAAATCCTACTTATCAGATAGGTTCCAGTTTGTGCATGTCAACAATAACTCTTCTGAGCATACTAAAGTTAATCATGGAGTTCCTCAGGGTTCTGTCTTAGGACCTATACTTTTCACATTATACATGCTTCCTTTAGGCAATATTATTAGGAAGCATTGTATTAACTTCCATTGTTATGCAGATGACACACAATTGTATTTATCTATGAAGCCAGATGAAACTGATCAGTTAGCTAGACTGCAAGATTGTCTTAAGGACATTAAAACCTGGATGACTTTTAACTTCCTACTGCTAAATTCAGACAAAACTGAAGTCATTGTATTTGGCCCCAAACATCTTAGAAACTCGCTTTCAAAGCAAATAGTTACTCTGGATGACATCACATTGGCCTCCAGTACTACTGTGAGGAATCTTGGAGTTATTTTTGACCAGGACATGTCCTTTAACTCGCACATAAAGCAAGTCTGTAGGACTTCCTTTTTTCACCTGCGTAATATTGTAAAAATCAGGAACATTCTGTCTCAGAGTGATGCAAAAAAATTAGTTCATGCTTTTGTTACTTCCAGGCTTGACTATTGCAATTTCTTATTATCGGGTTGTCCAAATAGCTCTCTCAAACATCTACTGTTGATCCAAAATGCTGCTGCGAGAATACTGACAGGAGTTAGCAAAAGAGATCATATTTCCCCTATACTTGCTTCTCTTCACTGGCTTCCTGTTAAATCCAGAATAGAATTTAAAATCCTTCTTCTGACATATAAAGCTCTTAATAACCAATCTCCATCATATCTTAAAGATCTGACAGTACCATATTATCCTCGTGGAACTCTTCGCTCTCAAACTGCAGGCTTACTTGTTGTTCCTAGAATTTCTAAAAGTCGAATGGGAGGCAGAGCCTTCAGTTATCAGGCGCCTCTCCTGTGGAACTTGCTCCCAGTTTGGGTTCGGGAGGCAGATACCCTCTCTATTTTTAAGACCAGGCTTAAAACGTTCCTTTTTGACAAATCTTATAGTTGGGGCTGACTGGGTGACCCACAGGGGTTCGGCTTGTGTCTTCATTGCACAGCTGACTCCCTCTTGGACGTCCCTTCGTTCTGCCTCTAGTCATGCTGCTATAGGCCGAGGCTGCTGGGGGACTTTTCTTGACGCACTGAGCCCTTCTCTATCTACCTTTACATTTAATATGTATACCGTTATTGCAGTACATTCACTCTGTTTCCCCCTGTGCTATTTCTCCGAGTGTCCCTGGTCCCAGAGCTGGATGCTTCAGATCTGCGGTCGATGTTCCACCAGCTGGTCCAGTCTCCATCATGTCCACTGTGGGATGCTGCTGCTGACCTTCCTCCAGCCCTCTGCTTCCAGCTCCCCTTTTCCACCAGTCAACTCTGCATTGCCTTCACTATACTTGTTATGCTAACTTACATACTGTTTGAATTTTACTGCTAGTTATATATGGAGTATGTTTAATGTCAGAGCCGTACACCATAAGAGTAAACTATGAGTCAGTTTTCAATGTTAGCTTATACTTTGTTTGTGTCACATATCCTGTCATGCATGTATCGAAATGTGTGTTGTGTTTTCCTTGCTTTCCCACCCCTCCCTCTTCTCCCATCCCTCCCCCTTGCCCTCCTCTGTCCTTCTCGACCCGCCCGGCCAGCAGGCAGATGGGTCCCCCCTATATAGAGCCGGGTTCTGCTCGAGGTTTCTTCCCTGTTAAAAGGGTGTTTTTCCTTGCCACTGTCGCCTTTGGGCTTGCTCTGGGGGTCAGGCATATGGGTTCTGTAAAGCGTCTTGAGACGATTTGACTATAATTGACGCTATAAAAATAAAATTGAATTGAATTGAATTGAATTGAATTGAATTGAATAGCTGAAACTCTTCTATCACACATCACACGTGGGCAATGTGTCTTTATTAGTTAAAAGACAGGACATTGTAATTGTAAGATGTCATTGATTTACACCTGCATTTTGTACTTTGTGGCGCTCGGTGTGCTGTTTGCATGTTGGACATTGTTTTACACAGACACCACTGAAGAAGAAAGGTGCCGGAAGTGCAGGTCTCACTGCACGTTGTTATGTTGTTGTTCAGAAGAATGTGTTCGCCGGTAAAGACCGTGACAGAAGAAACTGTGATAAGTGAATAATTTAATGCACCGTTCTTCAGTAAACAAGAAAGACTGAACGACCGTCTCCGCACATTTTATTTAAATAGAAGCAGTTAAACGTATCAGTTCTCCCCTTTGTTTTCCCGACCACGGTCAGGAAGCGGACAGCAGGAAAGGCTGACAATAGATATTGTCAGTAACTACACAAATATGTTAAGAGCTCAGATAACGACACAATGTAACAAATAAATACAATAACATATAGGCCTACGCCATTTGGTTTAGCCCGTGGACGCGTCTTTAGCAACCACCACAGCAACGGTGGAAAACGTAACAATGTAACAATTCCATTCCGAGACGTGAAAGATTCATCGTAATAACAAACAAACCAAAGATCATACACAAGAACTGAACGACTATTGTGAAATTAAAATGTATATGTTTTTTGCTAGAAATGTCACCAAAATGCTTTTTTTAAAGTCCAAACTGTCTTAAATAATGCATTTTCCACCGAGAATGAAAGGAAAGGCCACTATGTTTTCATTTTGAGAGGCCCTGCAGCAAGCAGTCACGTGACCTGTCGTCAGGCCAATAGAAAATAATAGGGAGAAAAAAACATAAACATTTTACAATTTTCAGACCTTTATTGTGAGACTGTTATGTTTTGTTCTGTGGACAGACATAGGTATTTCACGTTTGGCCATGAGACTGGGTTGATAATTTATACATATATTTATTTCTTTACTTTATTTTACTTTATTCCTTCAGTTTATTTTTGTTTTTACCTTCTTAGATTGGAACCTGACATCCAGCTGTTACCTGTATCTCTCCAGGAATTAAGTACAGTTGGTCAACTTGTCCTGTTGATTATTTTATGTAAAAGTCTGGCTTGGAATTGATGGCTGGGTTGGGTGGGTTAGATAAGGTTTTTTTGCTCTGTGTTGTGTTTTTACTCTCTCCTTGCTGTGCATGGACAGGATTGTCTTTTTTGTCTAGAGTTGACTCTGTGCTTTGCCGATTTCCTGTCACTACTTTATATCCTTACCATGTATTCGCAAAAAGATTCAATAAAAATATCTTTGAGAAAAAAGTTAACTGTGGTCTATGCACATTAGATCATTGATAACATTAAATATAACATAATAAAGACAACATGGTTTTCAATAGGTGCTTCCTCAAGTCTTTCTGATAGTTTTCTGCTAGCCTACATACTACAGTACAATGCTACATACTACAGTATAATAAAAAGATAGTAATAATAGTACTAGTAAAATAAAATTCCTGAAATTAGGGCTTTTTAGTTTTGATGTGCCACCCCAAGATTTTAAGCGGCCCCACCTGGTCACCCCTATAAAAAATGTCTGCACATTTCTTCTAGAAATGTGTGAATGTGTGTTGAATCTATTTTGGCTCATTTGTCTCTTTGTTGTTCTGTAGTTTGTGACAGCAGCAGTGTATTTTATGTTGCAAAACTTTGGCTTTTTTGTTGATTTTTTTTGGAAAATTGACTCATTATAATTGATATTTAAGTCACTTTTTGAAATTAATGCAACTGCGTGTGTGTGTGTGTGTGTGTGTGTGTGGGTGTGCTCAGGTGCTGGCTATACTTGTGGGGACCAAATGTCCCCACAACTGTAGAAAAAACCGAATACAATGTCACTTGTGGGGACCTCATTTCGGTCCCCACAGTTTTAAACAGTGTTTTCTTGGCCATGTTGTTGTTACTGAAAAAAGTAAAAGTGCAAAAACGTTTCTTTAGGGTTAGGCATTGTTTTGGTCTGGGTTAAGGTTAGGGTTAGGGTAAGGGTTAGGGTTTTTTTGGGGAGATATGAATGAGAGTCAATGGTATGTCCCCACAATGATAGAAAAACACAGTGTTTGTGTGTGTGTGTGTGTGTGTGTGTGTGTGTGTGTGTGTGTGTGTGTATACAGTGTTGTTGTTTGAGTGTTTGGGATGCTTTAAAACACAACAAAACAAAATTTGAAGAAAAACTAAGTCACATGTTGCAGGAGAAAATTTGAACCTTCTTCAAAAAGATGCATCAGAAACCTGTCTTTAAGTCATTAGCTTGTGATTTTCTGTCCTTGTGCACATCTGGTATTAGTATTCGGCGAAAGGTGTGTACAGATTGGAGATAAGTGAAAAATCAAAGGCAGCAGAAGCATATTGACATGGATTCGCTAGTTTCTGAAGAGAAAGTTTGTGTACCTGGCTGGTGAAAGTGAGGTGGTAGGTCTCATACTGGACAGGAGGTGGAGTCCAAACCAGAGTGACGGACGTCTCCGTGATCTCCTGAGTGCTCAGCTGAGAAACACCAGATGTGACTGAAACACAGAGAGAGACACAACACTTTGATTGACTCCAGAGTTTTGATAAATATTCCTGTTTGCTGAGGAATTCCTGATGTCCAAATGGCTAAAATGAAGAAGTCAGCTGGTTCTACTCTGTCAAAACTGGATGCAGATTGTCGAGGGCAGGGGTCGGCAACCCGCGGCTCCGGAGCCGCATGCGACTCTTTCAGCCCTCTGTTGTGGCTCCCTGTAACTTTGGAAAATAAATTGTTTTGCCTTTCAGGCGCGTTTCAATGCATTTTAATATAGAGAATTTTATTGTGAAATTACAGCTTTAATTTTGACGTGTCACTCCACCGGATGTGCTGCTGGGGAGACGAGAGCGCAAACTTGATGCAGAGAGACAACACGGAGCTTCCGATCCCCACACGTTTCATGCCTTTTTTTGTTTTACTCCTAGAGAAGCAACACCTGTAGTTTCACATCGTTTTGTACTCAAGAATGGCAAGCCTGTATATTAAAGCTCCACTCCAAGACGTCACGTCCAGCATCCAGGCAGCAGGTCAGAGAGTCAGAGGAGTGTCATCTTGGAAAACAGGGCAGCGACTTACCGGGGAAAAGTTATTAGCTTAAGATAAATAGATAAATAGATTTTACAAGTTAAATAGACATTCGCAAAATATTGATTTCCAGCTAACATTACATAACATATGAGGTCCAAGAGCAAAAATGACATTAACCAAGTAAGATAAATATTAGTGGTAGGACACAATTAAAAATGAATCTATCTAATTAGAGGTTTTGTAATTAATTAATCATGACTGATTAACAAGGGCATATAGAGGTAAAAAAGCGATATATGCAGTGTTGTCTTCATTTTAAATGCCAAAAGGATTTTGCGGCTCCCGGTGTTTTCTTTTCTGTTGGAAACGGGTCAAAATGGCTCTTTGAGTGTTAAAGGTTGCCGACCCCTGATCTAGGGCTTTACTACTGATGCATCAAATCTGGTAAAGCTACAGCGTCAGAATCTTTACAGCAAGACAGTCACTGATACATTGCTATACAGAGACTACAAAGAGTCATAAAACCACTTCAAAGAGCCTCAAAATGACCATTAAGAGACACCAAAAGAAAACAAAAAAGACAACAGACAGACACAAGGTGCATGTTGACAGAACAATGAAGAAACAGCAAAAGCAGACACAAAATCACCTCAAAGAGACATAAAATGACCACAAAGAGATACTCAGTTATCACAAAGACACACAAGGCAACCACAAAAAGATATAAATCAACTGGAAAAAGACACAAATGAACTACAAAGAGACAGAATATGCCTAAAAGGAAAAATAAATCAACTACAAAAAAACTGCAGATTTCAGCTTCAATTTAAAGGAGATTTGTGGCCTTTTAGTCACATATTAATGTAATGTGAATATTTAACCCAATAAAATACAGACATTAAAGAGAAAATTAGATGAATAATATATGAAAATGAAGATTAGTGAGTTGAACAATTTCTTCCTTAAGGTATACTTAGTTAAATCCCAATTCTTCTGTGGAAATTGGCCTCATTTTGTGTGTATAAAACTGTTATAAGCGAGTCCCAGGTCCCCTTTCTCCTGGAAATAACTGCAGCTCTTCATTTCTCTTCTTCTTTCTGGTTGGATTCATGCAGTGGAACAAATGAACCAGCAGTCACCTATTTGTCCTGCTGCTGAGTCTCTTTCCTCTTTGCAAAGATCCAGTTGAGGCCACCATGTTACCAGAAGCAGAGTGATGCGTCGGTCTCAGTCAAATCGTAAACCATCTGCTCGCTGGCACCACAACAACGAGACAAACTGTTCTACCTGATCTCAGGTGTAAAGTGCTTTTATCATCAAGGTTTGCATCCAGGTTTGTCATTTAGGAGCCACAGTGGCTTGACTTGAGATTAGTGAAAAAGGAGTCGACAGTCAGTTTTTGAGATAAAATTTAAAATACTAAAATATTTTCCCAAAAACAAAGCTACAGCTGCAAACAGCACTGCAGCGGGATGATCAGGTAGCCGATGATGAAGGATCAGCTGCTGACGTCTGTCTTTTTAGTTGGTTTTCATTTCTTTGTGGTTGTGTCTCTTTGGTTATTTTGTGTCTCTTTGTAGTTACACTGTATCCCTGTAAATGTTTTCTGCCACTTTGTGGCTATTTTGTGTGATTTTGTGGTTGATTTGTGTCTCATTGTTGCAGCTGTTAATCTCATTTGTAGTTGTTTTGTAGTTTAATTGTGTATCTCTGTAGTTGTTTTTTGTCTTTTTGAAGCTGTTTTGTGCCTTTGTGATTATTTTGTGTCTCACTGTTTTTGCAATCATTTTTCTTCTCATTTTGAGTTCTTTTGTGTCTCTTTGAAGTTGCATTGTGGCTCTCTGTAAGTGTTTTGTACTGTTGTACTGTGTCTCTGTGGTTATATTATAGCTGTTTGTATTTGTTTTGTGTCTATTTGTAGTTACTGTGTGTGTCTTTGTGTATACACTCCTGTTGTACTGTGTTCTGTTGGTTTATTATCCATCTAGTTGCAGATGTTTGCCTTCAGTGCGTTTCTATTGTGGTTATAACTTTGAACTTAAAATGTGTTTTGAACAGTTCTGAGACACATATTGACTTTACGTTGTCTCTGTACATTTGGGTTACAGTAAAATAAATCTTAATAACATCTAATGTCTTTTCACAGAGCATGGCTGACAGGCTATTTTGTAATTTAGATAGAATGTGTTTGAATACAAAAATTACCTTAATTTACAATATGTCATAAGTTTAGATTTTTTTCTTGTTTTGGTAATCCCAAGTACTTCAGCAGACGGAAACTGGACCTCTTTTTTTTGTGTGGTTGCATTGCATCTCAGTAAATGCTTTACATCGTTTTGTGGCTGTTTTGTGTGAGTTTATGGTTGTTTTCTGTCATTTAATCTTGCTTTGTGTCTCCTTGAAGGTCAGCCCGATCTCACGAGGATTCGTGAAACTGTCACGTAAGTTTTAGTTTCGGTTTCGTGTGCACCAACACGATTTCGTCATGTTTTTCGTGCCGCTCACCACGAAATGCGCACCAATGTATTTTAAACGGCGGACTTTTCGTGCCACTCAGAACGTATTTCAAAAGAATGTGTATATTATATTTTTAATGTAAAACCGTGGCGAATCCAACGCTATATTTTGCATGACATCGTCCCTAAACATAACCCGAACCATAACCCGAACCATAACCTAACCATAACCTAACCATAAGCCGGTGGTACACTTACCAATTTGCATAGGAATTTCAAGAATGTCCGGCGGCCGGCGACCGCAAACGCGATCACACAAGCAGTATACGCCGATGGACAGCTTAGATCATCATGAATCCGCCGGTATAAACCACTTTCAGATGTGATTACCACAGCGAAAAACATTTCGTGGTGAGCGGCACGAAAAACATGACGAAATCGTGTTGGTGCGCACGAAACCGAAACTAAAACTTACGTGACAGTTTCACGAATCCCCGTGAGACCGGGTTGTGAAGGTATTATGTGTCTTTAGTTGTTTCGTGCAACTGTGGTTATCTTGTGTCTCTTTGTAGTCACTTTTCATGATCATGTGTATTTTTTTTGTGTCTCTTTGTAGTTGCATTGTGTGTCTCTGTAGATGCTTTGCATCACTGTGTGGCTGTGTTATGTGAATTTGTGGTTGGACTATGTCTCTTTGTAGTTATATTGTGTTTTTGTGGGAATTTCTTTGCAACTGTGAAAATTTTGTGGCTCTTTTGTGTGACATATATCAAATCATATCATGACATATCCAACCCGGTCTCACAAGGATTCGTGAAACTGTCACATAAATTAATCTATGGTTTCATGCGCACCAACACGATTTTCTCATGTTTTTCATGCTGCATACAACGAAATTCAAACCAATGTATTTCAAGCGGAGGATATTTCGTGCCACTCAGAACGTATTTCAAACAGATGTGCTACAACCGGAAAAACTACTGCAACGACGGGTTTGATTTTATTTTCATATCTGAATCTTAATCACACCCAGTGGTGTAGTCTACGTGATACGCAGGTATACGCCGTATACCCACTATAAATTTTCCAAATTTCCGTATACCCACTTAGAAATGCGCAAAGATACAGTGCCTTGTGAAAGTATTCGGCCCCCTTGAACTTTTCAACCTTTCGCCACATTTCAGGCTTCAAACATAAAGATATAAAATTAAAACTTTTTGTCAAGAATCAACAACAAGTGGGACACAATCGTGAAGTGGAACGAAATTTATTGGATATTTTCAACTTTTTTAACAAATAAAAACCTGAAAAGTGGGGCGTGCAATATTATTCGGCCCCCTTGCATTAATACTTTGTAGCGCCACCTTTTGCTGCAATTACAGCTGCAAGTCGCTTGGGGTATGTCTCTATCAGTTTTGCACATCGAGAGACTGAAATTCTTGCCCATTCTTCCTTCCAAAACAGCTCGAGCTCAGTGAGGTTGGATGGAGAGCGTTTGTGAACAGCAGTCTTCAGCTCTGCCCACAGATTCTCGATTGGATTCAAGTCTGGACTTTGACTTGGCCATTCTAACACCTGGATATGTTTATTAACCATTAACCATTCCATTGTAGATTTGGCTTTATGTTTTGGATCATTGTCCTGTTGGAAGATAAATCTCCGTCCCAGTCTCAGGTCTTTTGCAGATTCCAACAGGTTTTCTTCCAGAATGCTCCTGTATTTGGCTCCATTCATCTTCCCATCAATTTTAACCATCTTCCCTGTCCCTGCTGAAGAAAAGCAGGCCCAAACCATGAGGCTGCCACCACCATGTTTGACAGTGGGGATGGTGTGTTCAGGGTGATGAGCTGTGTTGCTTTTACGCCAAACATATGGTTTTGCATTGTGGCCAAAAAGTTCAATTTTGGTTTCATCTGACCAGAGCACCTTCTTCCACATGTTTGGTGTGTCTCCCAGGTGGCTTGTGGCAAACTTTAAACGAGACTTTTTATGGATATCTTTGAGAAATGGCTTTCTTCTTGCCACTCTTCCATAAAGGCCAGATTTGTGCAGTGTACGACTGATTGTTGTCCTATGGACAGACTCTCCCACCTCAGCTGTAGATCTCTGCAGTTCATTCAGAGTGATCATGGGCCCCTTGGCTGCATCTCTGATCAGTCCTCTCCTTGCTCGAGGTGAAAGTTTAGAGGGACGGCCGGGTCTTGGTAGATTTGCAGTGGTCTGATACTCCTTCCATTTCAATATGATTGCTTGCACAGTGCTCCTTGAGATGTTTAAAGCTTGGGGAATCTTTTTGTATCCAAATCCGGCTTTAAACTTCTCCACAACAGTATCTCGGACCTGCCTGGTGTGTTCCTTGGTCTTCATGATGCTCTCTGCACTTTAAACAGAACCCTGAGACTATCACAGAGCAGGTGCATTTATACGGAGACTTGATTACACACAGGTGGATTCTATTTATCATCATCAGTCATTTAGGACAACATTGGATCATTCAGAGATCCTCACTGAACTTCTGGAGTGAGTTTGCTGCACTGAAAGTAAAGGGGCCGAATAATATTGCACACCCCACTTTTCAGTTTTTGATTTGTTAAAAAAGTATAAAATATCCAATAAATTTCATTCCACTTCACGATTGTGTCCCAATTGTTGTTGATTCTTGACAAAAAATTAAAATTTTATATCTTTATGTTTGAAGCCTGAAATGTGGCGAAAGGTTGAAAAGTTCAAGGGGGCCGAATACTTTCACAAGGCACTGTATGTATCAGTATGTTTTTTTGACATCACGTTCACTTTCCCGTTCATAAATTCGTCTTCTCTGTGTCAGGAAGCGGTGAAGCTGGATGGGGCGGGGGAAGGTGTCTGGCTGAGAACAGGGCTCACTAAAGGCCGACCGCGGTCCGGATCCGGACCCAGACGCCGTCTATACGGGTGTAAATTTGACAGGTCGCTTCTATTTTACCGGTGCAGCTTTCCAGTGTTTATCATTGGTCTGTCAGCTCTTAAACGCACAGACCAATTATGTATGAGTTCAGGCAACCCACATGACGCTACTCAGCCAATGACGTCGCTGAATGGCATCGCCGCTCTGCCTTCAAAAACCAACTGAGAGATGAGCGACAAAGAGGACAGTAGTGATGGAAGTTCGGCACTTTTCAGTGAGCTTTTGGCACGGCTTCCAAAGACAAGCTGGCTCTTTCGGCTCCCAATTTATTATTGTTTGTAGCCTCATTTTAGCCTAACCAGGCAAATATGAATCATTTGTGTTTTGACAAAAACTTTTTCATTCAGTGTTTTTATGAGAAGCCTTATAATTGACTCATTTTGTGCATTTGTTTTGTTACAAAAACAGGCATTCTTACTTTTGTTTCATATTTCAATCAAAATTTTTTTGCACAAAAACAAATGAACAAAACTCTGCACATGAACCCACAGAACCAGAACAGAAACAGAACCAAACTCAGTATTCAAACAGTATAAATGTCCTCAGTGTAGGTTGACATTCAGAAAAATCAGAAGCCCGAGCTTGGATGGGCTGTTGGATTAGGTTCATTTTGTCGTTGTATACTATACAATAGTTTTACTTATTTAAACCGAGAAATCGAATAGAGTTGTTTTTACCTTGCTGACATGTTTCGACAGCTTCTGCTGTCTTCCTCAGAGCGTCATCTGACGTTTGGTGAAGTGTCCTTTTTATCACGTGGTCGGCTTGACAGATCCGTCAGAATCTGTCAAAACCGACCACGCCTCCCGCCGTCCGGTGGTCTCCAGAGGATGGTATCCCAGGTATGCGAAAGGATGTAGGCCCCCTCGACCCGGTTCATAGTGTGGCCCGCCCGCTTCATGATCTCGATGGCTTCCTTGATCCATCGTCTCTGTTTGTTAGTCTCCGAAGTTATGATCCTCCCCCCGTCCCAGTCCATAACGTGGTTCTCTCTTCTGCAATGATCCGTGATGGCTGATTTTTTTATTTTCTTGTTTGGCTTTTTCCTTTTTGTGCTCTTGTAAGACGTTCCAGTAGTTTCCTGTTGGCATTCTGTTTGGTGTTCCTTTCTTCTTGTTTTGAATGACCTGCCTGTTTCACCAATTTATGTTTTGTTGCATGATTTGCATGGTTTTTCATAGATGATGTTACATTTATTGTCCGGTTCTATTCTGTCTTTTGGATGAACTAATAGCTGCCGGAGTTTTGTATGTGGTTTTACTGCAGTGTTGATGTTATATTTTCTCATAATGCGTTGAACCAACCAACCAATACAACGCATAGTAGTGAAGAAGCCTGAGGCCTCCAAACATGTAAAAAAATTCCTGCTCGGTCATTTTTGGGTCTAGTGACACCAAATCGGACACACTCCTACTAGACCACCCCCTGACCTTGCATATTTTTTTTCAGAGTTAGCTCAAAAGAGGCCCGAGCACGGCCCTGTTTCTTACTCGAAGATTAACCCTTTAATTGTCCAAATGCTTCAAAACGGGCTAAAAAGGTCAAAATCTCACACATTCCTTAACCAATTTGGACCAAACTGCACAGGTTCTATATATAGAGGCTAATGTGAACCCCTGGGTATATGTATCTTTGCGCATTTCTAAGTGGGTATATGGAAATTTGGAAAATTTATAGTGGGTATATGGCGTATACCTGCGTATCACGTAGACTACACCACTGGGTGTGACTAAGATTCAGATATGAAAATAAAATCAAACCCGTCATTGCAGTAGTTCTTCCGGTTGCAGCACATCCGTTTGAAATACGTTCTGAGTGGCACGAAATATCCTCCGCTTGAAATACATTGGTTTGAATTTCGTTGTATGCAGCATGAAAAACATGAGAAAATCGTGTTGGTGCGCATGAAACCATAGATTAATTTACGTGACAGTTTCACGAATCCTTGTGAGACCGGGTTGACATATCATACCCATAGCAACTCTTTAGAGACCACAAGAGACAAAAAATAACAACAGACACAAAACTACAAAGAGACATGACACAACTACAATGAAACACAAAATGACCACAAAGTGACATGAAATGATTACAAAGAGACAAACAATAACCACTTGAAAGAGACATATAAAGTGATCACTTGAAGAGAAAATACAATTTCAGTTGACACGGAGCCTGATGAGTGAGAGATTGACACGAGAATTGTACAAGTGTGTCCCAGCAGTGTCCAACACATTTTTTGTGCCCCACATTTCAGTTGTCTGTTTACGTAGACTGTGTCTGTGCTATAAATGCCACATCTGTGTTGTCAAAATGGTGAACACATATTTTAAATATTGAAATTTGGTGCCCCTTCACAGGTACAATTTTATGTAACTTTGAGTACAAAATATAAACAGTTCATTATGTTCCAGCTGTTTTTTTCTTTTAGACAACTGAAAAACTAAACTTTAAATCCAACCAATATAGTTTTATGTCATTGTGTGCACTTCTTCACGTTGTATTATTTTTTTTTTTAGAATAAATCCACCTCATGTCTGTATGTGACACGACACACATCTGTTCCACAGTCTGCTCATACAAATATACAATATACCATATTGCACTTCACGACATGCCTCCTACAGCTGTGGCTGCAGAAAACTGCCAGAAAAAAACTTCATTGCTTTATTTTGAAATTGCTGACAGTGCAGCGAAAACACAGGCCTGCTGAACAAATACATGCATTTATTCAGAAAATATGTTTTCCCTGCTGAAAATTCACATCTTATGTCACTGCAAAATGTGAATCTCTAAAGCTGGCAGGGCAGCACAACTCTTGTATAACTGCACATAAATCACAGATTCGTTTATCTACAGCAAGTTCCTCATAAAATTCGTGGCTGAAAAATTCAGCGCTCACTAAGAACATGACATAATGTTCCCGTAAGCAACAACCGACATGTAACACATGCACTGCACGAACAAAGAAACTGCTTCCAGCTCTGCAACATCCTTCCATCAAAGAGCACAAAATGTTAAAACTTAAAAAGACAAAGTAGATGAGCATGTTTTCCTCATCTGATCTCACCTGCTTTTAGTCTATGTTCATCAGAGTGTGTCCTTTTAAAACACTGTTGTGTATTAAATGTCTGTGCTTGAAATGTTCTTTAAGCTTTTCATTACGTTCAGCTGCTGCAGACATCTACAAAGAAAAAACAACTACAATGCAATACATAAAGACTACAGTCACAAAACAAACGAAAAAGACACAAAGCACCCTCAAAGCAACACAAAAGACCTATTTCAACATCTTGCACTTTTAAGTGGCTACTAACACACATCTACAAATTCAAAAGCAAAATAAAGATTGCACAAATTTTATGCAAAATGCAAACCAGAGTGTTTCCCAGCAATGACTTTTAAGAATTCTGAAGACTCTTAAAGGCATGAAACAACATTAAACTATTAAAACAGCACAAGCTTTATTTTCTCCGACAACCATACTCAAGGTCTTATATATCTGATTTACACTAAATTGTAATTTTATGAAACAATTCTTTAGTTTTTGATATTTTTGCAGATTGCAGGCATGTTCTAAAGGTAAAACTGAGGTCAAATCCTCTATTTTAACGATGTGGATTTATTAAAGTGTTTTTTTTTTTAAGTTTTTAAATATTTTAAATTTAAATTCTTTTTTCATTTTTCACTGCAATGTAAAGTCCTGCTCCTTGATAGCAACAGCACAACCATGAATAGAAGTAGAGAGAACTTAAAAATGTTTACTGTGCAGTATGACCTCACGAACAGACCACAGTACGTGAGGCTTCAGGACTGTGTGTCTGATGTAGTCGTCAGCAGCATGGGGGCCCCACAGGGGACAGTGCTCTCTCCCTTTCTCTTCATCCTGTACACATTGGACTTCCACTACAACTCTGGGAGCTGTCACCACCAGAAATTCTCTGATGATACAGCCATTGTTGGGTGTGTGTCTGATGGGGACGAGTGGGAGTACAGGACGGTCATCTCGGACTTTGTCGATTGGTGTGAGCGAAACCATCTGCAGCCACCTCAGACTGCACCGGTGAACATCCAGGGTTTGGATATTGAGACAGTGGACTCATACAAATACCTGGGTGTTCACCTCAACAACAAACTGGACTGGTCACACAACACAGAGGTCCTGTACAAGAAGGGCCAAAGTCGTCTCCACCTGCTGAGGAGACTGAGGTCCTTTGGAGTGTGCAGGACTCTGCTCCGGACATTCTATGACTCTGTGGTAGCATCTGCCTTTTTCTATGCAGTGGTCTGCTGGGGAGTAGGGAGCACTGAAAGGGACAGAAAGAGACTGAACAGACTGGTCAGGAGGGCCGGTTCTGTCCTGGACTGTTCCCTGGACTCCATAGAGGAGGTGGGTGAGAGGAGGATGTTGGCAAAGCTCACATCCATCATGGACAACCGCTCTCACCTACTGTGGAGTCTTTAAGTAGCTTCTTCAGCAGCAGACTGAGACACCCACCCTGCAAGAAGGAGCGCTATCGCAAGTCATTCATTCCATCTGCTATAAGACTTTATAACATCAGCATCACTGGCTGATGTTAACTTAAACTGGACTTTATCACATCATCCTTTATCACATAATCTGCACAGTTCTTGCACTATTTGAATTTTCTTGTACTTTACATTATTCCATCAGCCACTTTTTCCATCCTTTTCGTTGTCGTTGTTTACACACGCTGTGTTTAGGTCTTTCGGGTACATTTAGGATCTTTCTGTTAACCGATAGCTCTAGTTTAGAGTCTCTTTTTGTTCTCGTTTGTGTTTGTTTTTACGTCGTGACTAGTGTTCTCCGTTTTTCTTTTATTTGTACCTCTTTTCATTTCTTTATAATAAAAAATCTTTAAAGCCAAAACCATCTGGCTCTTATGTTGCTTCCCTTACCCATTTCACGAGCCAGGGTTGTAACACAGAGATAGTTCCCTGATTTCACCAAGGAGCACAGAATTTTTAGTGTTTATAGTATCTAGTTAGAGTAAACCATTTATTTTTGTAGAATTTTTAAATGAGACATGTATAAAAAAAGTTAATTATATAAAATATATCAATTTTAAGCTTATTTTTTTGCAAGAAGAGAACTTCACAGCTCATTAGTTCAAGAACAATCAGAAAATTCTATATCTGACAATTTTTTCAGTTTTTACAGTTTCTGGCTTAGAAATGGTATAATTTGGACTATTCCTTAAAGATAACACGTCTTTCAAATCCCCAGCAAGTTTTTGGGGTTCAGAGGGTTGAAATACTCTGAAGTTCTGCAGGGAAAATCATCTGTTGTAGTATTGGTCGTCAAAACAATATGATGATTTAAATAAAGGATATAGCGATAAACATGAAAACTTAGATCTTGGTTACAGCAATGTGTTTCTGCAGGTGCATTTGCAGGGAATAAACTAAGAAAAGACCAAGAAGGGGGTTGAAGAAGCATCGTATCTATAGATCTCTTTCCATTTTTATCTCCTTCTTCTGTTTATTTTCATTTCTGGGGTTTCCATTCAAGTATTTTTGCATGACTTCCAAATGTACGAAAAGCAGGTAGATGGAAACATACTCAACATCCGTCCCTTGACTCCACTAAGTGGTCAGTTGCAGTTGGGAAAACACTTAACACTCTGAATCACACGTGTCTGTCCAGCGTCAGGCTACTCAGGGATTCATGACGCAGCATCTGAAGGGCATCTATAGGCAGCAGGTCTGTTAATGAGGCAGTTCCGTCACTAGAAACCACTGCAGCTTGGAGCAGCTCCAAACAGACAAGCTAACACGCTAACGCACCCTGACAACAACAGCATTGAGAAAACACAGCTAAAAAAAGAGGCAAATTGCTCTGATGTTGCAAATAATGGTGCATTGAATTGGCAAAATAAACAGAAATGTCCTTAATACAGAAAGCAGATTTTAAAGTTGCCTGGAGCAGAATTTGAAGAAACAGTGAGATAACTGACATTGAAATGCAGATGATGGAAAACTCACAGTGAGCACGAAAAAAAGACAAATGGCAAACTGCCCAGTGTCATTTGTTTGGTCCAATCCACAAAATAAATGCATGTGCTTACATATCAAACGTGTTACAAACCGCGAACCCACATGAACACCCAAAACAATGTGGTGCTGCATGCAGAAGTGCATTTAAACATGACAGCTGCTAAGGAAATGTGTGAATTTACAGGCTTGTTGCAAACAGAAAGTTTCCTTACAGCCTGAGAAGATGCAGGTGAAAGTTTATGTGAGAGAATGTGGTGTCAATAAAAAAATTATTTATTTAGCACTTACCTGGGGCAGGTGTTGCTAAGTGTAGTGCAATAAATAACACACAGACGAGTTTGTGGGTGGTTAAACAAAGCTCCAAATAGGTTCATGAAAATCCTGATTCAATTTAAGCACATTAATATACTTTTAAAGACATGTAGGCAGTATTTTGAACCTTTTTTTAAAAAAAGCAATCATTTATGAGAGGTAAGGAGGAAGTTACCAAGTGTGAAATAAGGACATCTGAGATTAATTGGCTAAATGATTAAATGCTGCTACCCTCACTCATCAGCATCAAAAATACTAGTCATTCAGATTAATTATTAATATTTTCTGAACCATTAGCGTCCCCAACACCCACTGGTGGGTTTGAAAGGAGAAACACCAATATTGCACTAAGCTGGAAACTATCCCAGATAGCAAACTATGGGTGAATCAATGTTGAATCTATGTTGAGACCTAACGTCGAAATTATACAGAAAGCGCAAGGTTGATAAAATGTTGAGTCAACGTTTGCTTACATAGATTACATGTTTGCAAACATAGATTCAACATTAATTAAACATTGACCTGTCAAACATTTTAATTAAACCAAAATGCAATGTAGATTCAATGGTATCTTTTAAACACAAACTTCAATGTTGACAAAATGTTGTTGAATCAACGTTGATCCAACCATCAGTCTTCAACCGTAACCACAATTCAACCTTCTTAACCCTAATTCAACATTGATTTAACATCTTTTGCTATCTGGGTAAAGTGTGATTTATGGTTGAAAAGCAAACGTTGACTCAACATTTTATCAACCTTGCGCTTTCTGTATAATTTCGACGTTAGGTCTCAACATAGATTCAACATTGATTCACCCGTAGTTTGCTATCTGGGTAAACACTGAAGCAATTCTTTTTAAAAAATTTTGGCAGGAAAATGAACCAAATCTTATATTTCCCCCCAAAAAACTTTAATCTACGTGTATCGGTTGAAACATTTCTCAAAAACAAATTGTTTGCTTCAACTTCTTTAAAACACCAAAAATCTTGGGCTCCTCAGCAATGAACAATGAAGCCGCGACTGACTTAACTGCACGACAAAAAATTCAGAGTACTTAGATCATCTGCAGGTAGTGTTTCCACATTGCAGAAAGAAGAGGAAAGTAAAACATACTCGATCCATAAAATAAATGCAGCATGGCTCAAAACAAGTAAACTGAGGGACAAGTTGGTGGAAGATACATTCAGCATGATGAAATATGTTTCTAGACTTAATGTTCAAAATAGCGTGGAAAAACACAGTTTGTATAGATTGTAAAGTTAGTAAAATAATTCAATATCTATAGCATATGAAGGTCTGATTTAGTGTTGGCAACAACTGTGGGCAATTGGTAAAATGTTGTACATGCTGATTTCAAGCTTTTTTCTTTTAAAAAAAATAATCAGAGAAACATTTTCTTTTAACTGAGTGGACACTAGAAGCCGTCTGTAGCTTCTACTGCAACCTGCAAGCTTTTAGAGAACATCAATAAATTGTAGTGTCTGTCAATAAGGGGATGTTCAGCAAGTGGGGAGTTCTGGGTGCAATTCTATATATTTATTATACCTCTAGCTCTTATCTAGCTCGAGCTCTAGCTCTAATCGATTCTTACTCTTGCTCTTCCGGACATCCTGTAAAAATTTGGTGAAAATCCGTCCATGACTTTTTGAGTTATGCTGTTAACAGACAAACACACACACACACACACACACACACACACACACACACACACAGACGGACACACGGACGGACAGACAGACAAACGGCATGGCGGAGGTATGCGCTCTCCGAGTGCTTTTCTAGTTTCAACTTTAATTTAATGTTTAGAAGAATAAACTTTCCCAACAGGATTAGTGACATTTTCTCAGTCACGTGTAAGAAAATGGGGGTTGTCCAATCACTTTCTCCTCTTCAAAGAGCAGTTTGTTTAAATCTTTGTCAGAAACATACCTTAGCCCTCTGGATGTCAAGCCCTGCCAGCAGTTTAAAAGGCATGTTATCTTTTATAAAAATCACCAAGGGGACACAAGCCACTGTATTATTGTGCCAGTCCCAAGCCCGGATAAATATAGAGTGTTGTGTCAGGAAGGGCATCCAACGTAAAACTTTGGCCAAATCATCATCCGGTGGAAAATGGACTACTGTTGGTCGAAGAAGGAGGGGAGGAAGGTGTGTTCATGGGAAGAGAGAGAAGAGGAACACCAAGAGTCTAGGACTGAGAGGAGGGACTTTGAATGTTGGAACTATGACAAGACTAGAAAAGCACTCGGAGAGCGCATACCTCCGCCATGCCGTTTGTCTGTCTGTCTGTCCTTCTGTGTGTGTGTGTGTGTGTGTGTGTGTGTGTGTGTGTGTGTGTGTGTGTGTGTGTGTGTGTGTGTGTGTGTGTGTGTTTGTCTGTTAACAGCATAACTCAAAAAGTCATGGACGGATTTTCACCAAATTTTTAAAGGATGTCCGGAAGAGCAAAAGTAACAATCGATTAGATTTTGGAGGTGATCCGGATCACCGTCTGGATCCAGGATTTTTTTGAAGGTCGAAGGACAATTGAGAGATGGCCGCCATCTCTCAATTGCTGTTAACAGACAAACACACACACACACACACACACTCACACACACACAGACGGACCGACAGACAAACAAACTCCGGTGATTACATAACCTCCTAGCGGAGGGAAAAAGGTAGAGAGCTGCTTGACATGATGCGAGGAGGAAGGTGGACATACTGTGTGTCCAGGAGACCAGGTGGAAAGGTAGTAAAGCTAGAAGTCTAGGAGCAGGGTTCAAGTTGTTCTATCATGGTGTAGATAGGAAGAGAAATGGAGTAGGAGTTATCTTCAAGGAGGAGTTTGTTAGGAATGTCCTGGAGGTAAAAAGAGTGTCAGATCAAGTGATGAGCCTGAAGCTAGAAATCGAAGGTGTGATGTTCAATGTTGTTAGTGGGTATGCTCCACAGGTAGGATGTGAGCGGGAGGAGAAGCAGAAATTCTGGTTGGACCTTGATGAAGTGATGCAGAGCATCCCAAGAAGTGAGAGAGTTGTCATTGGTGCAGACTTCAATGGACATGTTGGTGCAGGAAACAGAGATGATGAGGAGGTCATGGGCAGGTTTGGTATCCAGGAGAGGAACGCAGAAGGACAGATGGTGGTTGACTTTGCAAAAAGGATGGAAATGGCTGTAGTGAAAACTTTCTTCCAGAAGAGGCAGGAACATAGGGTGACCTATAAGAGTGGAGGTAGGAGCACACAAGTAGACTACATCTTGTGTAGACGGTGTAATCTGAAGGAGATCAGTGACTGCAAAGTAGTGGTAGATGAGAGTGTAGCCAGACAGCATAGGATGGTGGTGTGTAGGATGACCCTGGTGAGGAAGAAGATGAAGAGGGCAAAAGCAGAGCAGAGGACCAAATAGTGGAAGCTGAAAAAGGAAGAGTGTTGTATGACTTTCAGGAAAGAGTTGAGGCAGGCTTTGGATGGTCAGGAGGTGCTTCTAGATGACTGGACAACTCCAGCAAATGTGATCAGGGAGACAGGTCGGAGAGTACTTAATGTGTCATCTGGAAGGAAAGGAGATAAGGAGACTTGGTGGTGGAATGAGGAGGTGCAGGAGTGGATCCAGAGAAAGAGGTTAGCTAAGAAGAAGTGGGACACTGAGAGGACTGAAGAGAGTAGACAGGAGTACAGGGAGATGCAGCGTAAGGTGAAAGTAGAGGTGGCAAAGGCCAAACAAGGGGCTTACGATGACTTGTATGCTAGGTTGGACAGTAACGAGGGAGAGACTGACCTGTATAGGTTGGCAAGACAGAGAGACAGAGATGGGAAGGATGTGCAGCTGGTTAGGGTGATAAAGGTTAAGGATGGAAATGTGTTGACAGGTGCCAATAGTGTGATGGGAAGATGGAAAGAGTACTTTGAAGAGTTGATGAATGAGGAAAATGAGAGAGAACGAAGAGTAGAAGAGGTGACTGTTGTGGACCAGGAAGTAGCAAAGATTAGTAAGGATGACGTGAGGATGGCATTGAAGAGGATGAAGAGTGGAAATGCACTTGGTCCTGATGATATGCCTTTGGAGGTATGGAAGTGTCTCGGAGAGGTTGCAGTAGAGTTTCTGACTGGGTTGTTGAACAGGATCTTAGATAGTGAGAAGATGCCCGAGGAATGGAAGAGAAGTGTGCTGGTGCCCATCTTTAAGAACAAGGTAGATGTGCAGAGTTGTGGCAACTACAGAGGAATAAAGCTGATGAGCCACACGATGAAGCTATGGGAAAGAGTAGTTGAAGCTAGACTAAGGGCAGAGGTGAACATCTGTGAGCAGCAGTATGGTTTAATGCTAAGAAAGAGTACAACAGATGCAATATTTGCTTTGAGGATGTTGATAGAGAAGTACAGAGAAGATCAGAAGGAGCTGCATTGTGTCTTTGTAGATCTGGAGAAAACTTATGACAGGGTGCCAAGAGAGGAACTGTGGTTTTGTATGAGGAAGTCTGGAGTGGCAGACAAGGATCTTAGAGTGGTGCAGGACATGTATGAGGACTGTAAGACTGTGGTGAGGTGTGCTGTAGGTGTGACAGAGGAGTTCAAGGTGGAGGTGGGACTACATCAGGGATCAGCTCTGAGCCCGTTCTTGTTTGCTATGGTGATGGACAGGATGACAGACGAGGTTAGACAGGAGTCTCCATGGACTAGATGCAGATGACATTGTGATATGTAGTGAGAGCAGGGAATAGGTGGAGGAGAAGCTAGAGGCATGGAAGTTTGCCCTGGAAAGGAGAGGAATGAAGGTTAGTCGCAGCAAGACGGAGTATCTGTGTGTGAATGAGAGGGACCCAAGTGGAAGAGTGAGGTTACAGGGAGAAGAGATCAAGAAGGTGGAGAATTTTAAGTACTTAGGATCAACAGTCCAGAGCAATGGAGAGTGTGGAAAAGAGGTGAAGAAGCGTGTACAGGCAGGCTGGAGAAAAGTGTCCGGTGTGCTGTGTGATAGAAGAGTTTCAGCTAAAATGAAAGGAAAGGTTTACAAAACTGTGGTGAGACCAGCCATGTTGTTTGGTCTGGAGACAGTGTCCCTGAGGAAAAGACAGGAGGCAGAGCTGGAGGTAGCAGAACTGAAGATGCTGAGGTTCTCTTTGGGAGTGACCAGGATGGATAGGATCAGGAATGAGTACATCAGAGGGATAGCACATGTTAGAGGTTTTGGAGATAAAGTCAGAGAGGCCAGACTGAGATGGTTCGGACATGTCCAGAGGAGAGAGAGTGAATATATTGGTAGAAGGATGCTGAGTTTCCCACTGCCAGGCAGGAGGCCTAGAGGAAGACCAAAGAGGAGGTTTATGGATGTGGTTAAAGAGGACATGAAGGTAGTTGGTGTGAGAGAAGAAGATGCAGCAGACAGGGTTAGATGGAGGCAATTGATTCGCTGTGGCGACCCCTGAAGGGAAAAGCCGAAAGGAAAAGGTCTTTTATAAAAATCACCAAAATTCCACCATTTATTTCCAAAGGATTTTATGACAATGAGAATATTCAACTTTCAATTCCAAGTTTCTCTCTTTTAATGATTTTTGATATTCTAATTGTGTTCCCCTGCTCAACACACACACATAAGTAGTCTCTACTTTTAGTCATGATTGTTCTGTTTCCATAGAGGTGTAGGACTTTCTATTACAATGAAAAATGGGCCCGCAGTGAGCAACGATGTGCAAAAACAGCCAAAGCATTCAGAAACCATTTTGGGTTTCACCAGATAACTGATCTCTTTCCTAATGGATGCTATAAACCATCCATTTTGCAAAGATGACATCTGGTAAAAGTAGTACAGTCTAGAAAATTAAAAAATAATTGTATGCAAGCTGTGTCAGTATAAACTGGCAGATAACCACTAAATTAATGGATATGTTAGAAAATAAATGGAGTATACTGACTTTCAATCCACTGTACTTCATGATCACATCCAGATTGATCACAACCATTGTTTTCTTACTTTTGGCCGAGTTGACTCCAGTACACTACAATTTATATTTAAGTGACAGGAAAATTAGTCACAAGGACCATCTTTAGCCTGAAAGGATATAAATAAATGTGAGCAAATGTTTCTCAGCTGAAAAACTGGAACAAATCAAACACTGACACTGATTAGAGGCGTGAATTAGTTGTGTAACTGGATATCATTTGCAGTTAAAACAACATGATCTGTTCTAAGGTAGGAGGAAGCAGTTACGGGACAAACAAAAGAGGATCAAGAACAGAAAAAAATGGATTTGACATCTGGTTGCACAACAGCACAAAATAAACCCAATGAGCTAGAATTTGCATTGTTTTTAGATTGTTGGGGGTTTTTTTTGTTTTTTTTTGTTACATAGTTTGTAAGAAGCCAAACACACTGAAAATGTGACTGTGTAAAAACTGTCACAAGGCTTTAAATGTTGTCTTTAGATCAACAACATTCAAAGCCTTGTGATCCGTTTAAACTCTTAATGAAGGTGCTACTGTTAAATATGTCTGAGCTACAGGGTTCCAAAGATGGCTGGGTTTTGAAAGCTGTCCGGCTGACTTCATATTCATTTCAATGGGGATTTTTAACTTTTTTTTTTTTTTTTTTTTACAAATTTCGTAAAAGCCATATGATAAATTGCTAAAAAAAAAAAGACATACCACACAATTTCTGATCGAGCTACACATTAAGATATGTAATTCATATTGGTTTTCTTAAAGCAGTGGGATGAATTAGGCCCTGAAAATTGTGTGGTATATGTAATAATGTTGTGTGTCCACAGGGGCATTTTTTCTTGTATGGTAGCGCGCCGCATCTGAATTATCACCCACTTGGTGGTTGGCACTAGTAGGCCACTATGTGGTCACATTACAGCCCTTTAGACCTTGAGTCCAATAGAGGCGTCGGACCAACATGACCACTTGGTCTCTTTTATTATGAAAACAGTTCAGTGAAAAGTATTTCTGAAGGCATCTGAGGCGAGAAATAAGCTGTACAGGTGCTGAATCTGTCTTCATTTTAGTTCAACAATGGCTAGTTTAGACGTTTTATGAAAGTTTTGGAAGGTCTCAGACCTCATTTGCATAAAGTAGAAGTCAAGTCTACTTTATCCAAATGAGCTGCAGGCAACTCAGGGGTGACATACTGCAACAAAGCTTGAAACGCACTGCAACACAACCAGAATGCAGTGCCGAGTGTTTCACATATAGACAATGAATGTGAAGCGAGAAATTGACAGATCCTGTGGACACACACCTTAAGCCGAGAAATTGTATTAATTGCATTTCAGTTCCCCATTGATAATGACATTGATCCTTCTAAGGCATTTATTTTATCAAAGATTGTAAATTTTGTTTGGTTCAACTCACCAGTATCACAGTGAGGTCCAGTCCTGCCTTCCAGACACTGGCTGCAGTCTGGTCCGGTGAATCCTCGCCGACATATACAGCTTCCTCTGACACACTGTCCTTTGTTTCTGCAGTTGTTAGGACAAGCTTTGGTGGTGCAGTCCGGGCCGGTGAAGCCAGCATCACAAACACACTTCCCGTTCGCACACTTCCCATGTTTGCTGCAGTTGTTTGGGCATACTTTATCAGAGCAGTCATCGCCAGCAAATCCATCGTAGCATACACACTGTCCATTGACACAGTGCCCCTTGTTGTTGCAGTTTCTGGGGCAGGAGTTTTCAGAGCAGTCATCACCAGTAAATCGGTCATCACAAACACACTGTCCGTTGATGCAGCGCCCCCTGTTGTTGCAGTTCCCGAGGCAGGAACTTTCAGAGCAGTTGTTGCCGGTGAAGCCGCTGTCGCAAATACATTTACCATTAACACACCTCCCACGGTCGTTGCAATCATTAGGGCAAACCCTCTGAGCGCAGTCTGGCCCGGTGAACCCAGGGTTGCACACACACTGTCCATTAATGCAGTTCCCCCTGTTGTTGCAGTTTCCTGGGCAGGATTCGTCCGAGCAGCTGGGACCTGAGAAGCCGTCGTCACACACACACCTGCCATTCACACACCTGCCTTGGTTCTTGCAGTTGTTGGGGCAGGTGCTCTGGGAGCAGTCTGGACCGGTGAAACCAGGATGACACACACACTGTCTGTGAACGCACCTCCCGTTGTCGTTGCAGTTTCCAGGACAGTCTGACTTGCTGCAGTCCAGCTCGCTGAAACCGGGGAAGCAGATGCACTTCCCGGCCACACAACGACCCTGATTGCTGCACTCGTTGGGACAATCAGTCTCTAGTTTCATGGAGCAACCAACACCTGAATTGCAAGGACAGGTTTGCTGTTAGCATGGTTTACTAATCAATCTACATATAGAAAAACATATACAGCGTCCTCCATAATTATTGGCACTCCTGGTTAAGATGTGTTGAAAGCCTTAAAATAAATTCAGTTTTTATTGCAGAAGCATACTCCATCCATCCATCCATCTGTCCTCTATACACCAGTTTATCCTCACTAGAGTCACGGAGGGGCTGGAGCCTATTCCAGCTGACTCAGGTGAAGGCAGGGGACACCCTGGACAGGTCGCCAGTCTGTCGCAGGGCTACATATACAGACAAACGATCACTCTCACATTCACACCTATGAGCAATTTAGCGTAATCTGTTAACCTCAGCATATTTTTGGACTTTGGGAGGAAGCCAGAGTACCTGGAGAAAACCCACACATAGATATTAGGTGCTGTTTTGTTGGGAAAAGGTACAAAGTATTAACATCAGCAGTGCTAAGATTTGATGTAAAAGAATTATTTCTTAATGTGAGATTTTTTTCCCCACTGAATAATTGCACTTGAATTAAAGGTTGGATTTTCCTCTTTTTATCATCATTTTTTAAGAGAAAAAAAAAGAATTTATTAGAAGCTAAAGAACACATCTTAACCAGTGGTGCCAATAATTATGGAGGGTGTTGTATTAGGTATTATTTAATTGTATATTAAAAAAAACAATCAATGAAATGGTTAAATGACCCATACTGTGCAACTTTTCAGCAAATTAGTCAAAGTCTCACATGTCCCCAGAATAGTCTTTCAATTTTTCAGCTGAAAGTAATGCAAAGATGCTTCATTTCATTTCTTGTTCGAAGTTTCAGTTTCTGCAGCTTTAAATGCCACTGAGCGGCTGCTGTCCATGTCCCCTTCAGGAAGAAGACTCTCTCTGCATCTGTACACTGAGCAGACAGCTATGAATGGATGTGTGAGACCAGCACTGCTATTGCTTCTAACTTTATCTCTGAATGATTGTTTCAAATGGAAATATCACTGAATTCACAGAACAGCTGTTGTTTTTACTCATTTTTCAAGATCAAAATCAGTTTTGAGTTACAGCTTCAAAGTCTGCTGTGCATTTACATGTCATCTTAATGGGCTGTGTTTCAGTTTGTCCTTAAGAACTGTTTGTGTTTGACAAAAATAATGTGAATAAGAAATCCTTTGTCAGGAATATGGTTGTATTAAAATGCAGCATATGTGAGCACAGAGATCACAAATAAAAACTGGCTGAGTTTCAGCGGCGCTGAAGCACAACTAATGACATGAAAACAATCCTTGTTGACTGGTTTCAAATTAGAGTTTCCACCATCTCTGAATGTCCTTCAGCATTACGGTTTCTACAGTGTCTGCCTATGGGCCCTTGATCCTATCACAGCATTATAATATTCCAGAAAGAGACAAAAGAACTAAAATCAGACTCAAAAAGTTTAAATGATTAAATACAAGTGCAAAAATGATGTAAAAATTGTCACAAATGTTACACAGAAGAGATATATTCTGCATGGAACAGCTACCGGGGCTAATGCTATTCTGAGCAAACAGAGAATCAGCTACCTCCGGTAAGACCCATGGTAACAGACATTATTACTAACTGGTGCATTAACTCTGTGGTAGCAGCCACACACTATTTACAGCATCTGGAGTACATGATGGTGAAATGTCGACTATATTATCTGCAAAGGGAGTTGTCCGCTATCATTGTGATAGCTGTTTACATCCCGTCCAGTGTTAATAACAACGACACACTATGTGAGCTCCACACCACGGTCAGTGCACAACTGACGACTCACCCTGACGCTGTTTTTGTCATCCTTGGTGACTTCAGCCATGTAAACATTAAGACTGTCTTTGCCAGTATATGAACTTTGCCACAAGGGGAAACAGTATGCTGGATTTAGTGTACACAAACATACAGAATCCCACAACCCCAGTTAGGCAGTTCAGACCACACATCACGGCAGAAACGGTCGAGGCCAGTACAGAGAACCATTAGAATCTGGCCAGCATGAGCTACTGAAGCTCTCCAGGACTGCTTGGAGTGCACAGACAGCACCATCTTAAGCAGGCAGCAACCTACAACCAACATGTGTGCAGAGGAATACACAAACACTGTGACAGGGTACATAGAGAAGTGCATTGAGGACATCACAATCACCAAAATCCTATCTACACACACTAACCACAAGGGAATCCAGGACCCTGACAGACTATAAAACCTCCCCAGTGGCCATAGATAGTGACACCAATCATCCTGACCAACTGAACCACTTGTTTGCACAGTTCGAGGCTGGCAGCCACATACCTGCCCAGAAGACCCCTCAGGGTCCCCCCCCCCCCTCCCCCAGGTAAACAGGCACTTCACCTTCACCCAGCGGGTGTGAGGAGGACCTTCTCCAGAGTCAGTGCATGGAAAGCTGCAGGCCCAGACAACATACCAGGGTGTGCTTTTAGAGACTGTGTTGATCAGCTAGTAGAAGTCTTCACAGACATTTTGAACATCTCTCTAGAGTCTAGACCAGGGAGTAGTCCCTACCAGCCTCAAAAAAACGTTGTCATCCCTGTGCCCAAGAAGTTGGCTGTCACGTGCCTTAATGACTACCGCCCAATAGCACTGACCCCCATTGTGATGAGTGCTTCAAGCGTTTAGTTATGAAGTACATCAAGTCTGTCCTTCCTGCTTCTCTTGACCCTCTACAATTTGCCTACCGCTTCAACCGCTCCACTGATGAGTTAGTCTACACTCTGTCCTCTCACAGCTGGACTCCCCAAACATATGCCAGAATGCTGTTCATAGACTAAAGTTCAGCATTTAATACAATAATCCCCCAGCAGCTGGTAAACAAACTCTTCATGTTAGGACTTAACACCTCTCTCTGCAACTGAACCCTGGATTTCCTGTCTCAGAGACCACAGTGAGTACATGTGGTCAGCAGAACATCAGACACCATCACACTGAGCACCAGTGCCCCCCAAGGATGTGTGCTCAGCCCCCTTCTGTTCACACTGCTCACCCATGACTGCACTGCCGAGACAGACTCCAACATCATCATCAAATTTGCAGATGACACCACAGGGACCATTAATTCATGAAACTGTGGTTTATATCACACAAATGTGACTTTAAGAATTTTGAGCTATAACTATGTGAAATTAGAAGTATGAAATATGTCCAGTTGAAATGATGACTGAAATTAAAGCCCAATGCTGTTTCTGCATGAGATTTTCAGGGTGTAATCCTCCGTAATTAGAGTGTAATGTAGCCTTGTTTTGACTGACTATCCCCCCTTGTGTTCTTCAGACCGTTGGGTGGGGGGATGTCAGTGGACCTGGAGGACTCGGAGGCTGAGATCATACTGGGCACGCAGCTGGAGACACACTCATCCAGCAGTGTTTCCATCACTTCAGAGGACGTTACAGCCACTCATTCATTTCCTGACCACTTACGCTAACCTTAAACCAAGTCTTCTGCCTGAAATGTGATCACTTACATTATGAGGACCCTTTTTTGAGCACCAAATGGAAATCCAATCCCCACAGTTTGATTTATAATTCTGCAGCTCTAAGTAAAACAGTTACACACTCACACAGCTCAGTTAGCTCATGGTTCAATCCGTGCCAGTTTATCATGTGATCAGACTGATTCCAACATAAATCCCACTGACAGAAGTAGAATATAACCTCAACCGTGGTTCAGTAGAAGTTTGAGGTGCATTTAACTGACACATGCCTTACCACACATAAATTCTTAACATGTGATGCACTTTGTAGAGTGAGAAAAACAGCTTCTCGAGTAGAATTTTTTTAATGTTTTCCTGCGCCCACTGCAGCACTATGAGTGAAATATTGCCTACCTTTTTTTTTTTTAACTTGGACTGCAATTACTGATTAATTTTATTTCACTGTTGATTATTTTCTCAATTAATCAATTCATTGTTTAGTCTGAAAAATGTCAAAAAAATGGTGAAATAAGTCCCATTTTGTTCACAACCAAATACAATGAATTTCTTGTCACAGAGGAGGAAAGAAACTAGAAAAATCACATTTAAGAAGCTGCTACAAAGAGAATTTTGGTTTATCTTCTTTAAAAAAAAAAACTCAAACTCATTAATTAAATAACAAAATAGTATAGTATAGTATAGTAACTCTCTAAACTCCAAAGCAGAGTCTAGGCGTTTTCTTTGCTCCTGTCATATTTTTACCTCCGCCAAGGAGGTTATGTGACACCCGGTGTTTGTGCGTCCGTCCGTCCATCTGTCTGTCAGTCCGTCTGTCTGTCTGTTAGCAAGATAACTCAAAAACGCCTGGGCAGATTCACATGAAATTTTGAGGGGATGTAGACTATGGTAAGAGGAAGAGCTGATTTAATTTTGGTGGCAATTCGGAAAGGATCCTGGATTCTGGATCACTTTGAATTTTTTAGTATGTCTAAGTATGTGGTACAAAATATGACAAAAAAACATCATAGGTTAGTATGTCGTCCAACAAATTAGAGCAAGGTATCCAGATAGCTCAACTGGTTAAGAAGGTGATCTGTGTCAGAGACGCGTTCAATTCCAGCTCATGGTCCTTTACTGCATGGGTTTCCTGTTTTCCTCTCTATCCTTGGCGGAGGTCTGCACTCTCTGAGTGCTTTTCTAGTTACTCACTGTGGCTATTTTTCAAATTTTCATCACTACATTTAGGAACTTCACTAGAGTTAGGAGGAGGTCTTTTCTTTATCAAGGAAAAAAAATAATTGAAACATTTTCTGGTTTCTGTTTGATGGATATTTGATTTTCTATCGTCAGTTGCCATGATATTAACAATGATAAATACTGAGGCAATGTGTCACTTTATATTTTATGCTGTTCAGGCAATTAGCTTTTTGGGGGGGAGGGGGAAAACAAAAAACAAAGGACCGTGAAATTAATGTCTCTAAATGAATTTTTTTAGTGAATCATATCATATCATCATATAACCCAGACGGCCTACCATGCAGTCCGTGTGGGCTGCCTTGTGGAGCTTGTACAGATTGCATGCTGTTATCTGGTACAGAATATTATGATTCCGGGACTGATTGCGAAATGAAATATTTCTGTATATTCAATTTTTCAAGATGGCTGCCTTCTTGCATTTTTAGGTTGTGAATGAGTTTTATCAAAAGAGCAATCCCCAAGGAGTACATGTGTCAATTTTGGTGCTTGTTTCCAGAAATGAACAATTCTCCTGAAATTTGCAATTATCTCCCTGTAGTGATTAGCACTTTTGCCTTGCCTTGAATTTATTCTAAATTCTAAAATTCTTTCTGTTTTTACAAATTTAGCTGTGACTAAAGGTGTACTGCCTTCAACATTTTTTAAAGATTCCTTTCAAATCCACTGACGTGTTAGGATTGTATGTGTGGTTTGGATGATTCAGTATGAAGTTGTTATTGCATTGCTTCCTTTTTTCTATGTAAATACATAACTTCCTACTAGTCTCTTCGTCAATGCGATTTCTGATACTATTTCTAAAATTGAAAAACGAAAAACGTGCCATACAATCAGCTCCTCAATCTTAAAATGGTCTACAAACCAGTTTAAAACAGAAGTCACTGGTTTCTGAGGAAAGATTTTGCTGCAGGAACCAACTTCAATAAATAGGTAAAGTCTCATTTTTCCATCTGAATCCCAGAAATAAAAAAAAAATCTGTGAAATAACTCAAAAATGTTTGAACTCAATTGAGAGGAATAAAGTTTCAGGACCTTGAAGCCTCTTAATAGACGTGAATCAAAATTCAGGACCTTCAAGGTAATTTTCCATTGTATTGATCCAAAATCATGCAGAGTTAATCTCATCAGTGCAGAGCTGATGATGTCCTGCAGGCAGCTCTTCAATTAAGTCCCAAAAAACTGCTCTAAAAGCAGCCAAAGCACTCATGTTAACACAGCACCAAATAAAGCAATCAGTTCACATACAGACTGAAAGATAATTAAAAGTCTGAGAATGAGCGATGATATTTTTACAGAAGTAAACACTCAGGATGTTGATCAGAGAGCTGCTAACCTACATACAATCAGACAGGAAAAAGGAACACAAAAGAGTAATGATTAAAATCTTCCTAACAACTCAAAACCTGGCAAACAACACAAAACTTCTTCACAGCTGAATTTTAATACAAGGATCAGAAGTCTGGACGGTGGTTGTTGTAAATTCTTAGCTCATTTACAGTCTTCAGAGTCTGATATGACACAGAGTGTTGTTAGTTCGAAGCACGCCATGTGGTCATAGCAACAAACTCTGTGTGTTCTCTGCTCGGGTTCACCCCCCCACACACCCTAACAGTACGATCTGGCCAGAGGAAATGAACCCGGAGAGCACACAGTGGGGGTCCTAACGTCCCACGGCCCCCCCTAACTTGCTCCAGGCTGTAACCAGCCAGGGGACACTTCTCAGTCTGCATAGCCAGCACACCCCTGTACTTTCTACTCCAGAAAGCTGACGGCTGTGGAGAGGAACTATGATGTTGGAAACTGGGGGCTCCTGGCTGTCAAGTTGGCATTAGAGGAGTGGATACACTGGCTGGAGGGGGCTGAACAACCTTTTTTGGTCTGGACCGACCACAAGAATCTCCAATATATTCAGTCTACCAAGCGTCTGAACCCCCGACAAGCCAGGTGGGTCCTCTTCTTTGATCGATTGTCATATCGTCCCAGGTCCAGAAAGGTTAAACCTGATGCCCTGTCACGCAAAGGCTCAAGAAGCCCCAGAGCCCATCCTATCTTCCCGTTACCTAGCAGGGCTGACATGGGAGATTGAAACCACCATCCGCCAGGCTCAGGAACAACAACTGGACTCAGGAGGTGGCCCCCTTAGTTTCCTGTTCGTTCCGGACACAACACGCTCAGCTGTCCTCCAGTGGGCCCACTTCAGCCAGTTCTCCTGCCACCCAGGGGTTTCCAGGACACTAGCGGTGCTGCTTCGGAGATTTTGGTGGCCCTCCATGGACCAGGACACACGGAAATATGTTGCAGCCTGCTCCGTCTGTGCCCGAAATAAGACCTCCAACCAACCCAGTGCCGGATTCCTGAAGCCCCTGCCCATTCCGAGATGACCTTGGGTCCCACATCGCGCTGGATTTTGTCACTGGGTTAGCACCGTCCCAGGGGAACACAGTGATACTTACTATAGTCGACCGCTTCTCCAAAGCAGCACAGTTCCTACCCCTGCCCAAACTCCACACCGAGACGGCAGAGCTCCTAGTTGCCCACGTGCTCCATGCCCACGGCATCCCAGTGGACATTGTGTTGGACCGCGGACCTCAGTTTACGTCACAGGTGTGGCGAGCGTTCTGTTCAGCTCTCGGGGCTTCGGTCAACCTCTCGTTGGGATTCCATCCCCAGAGCAACAGCCATACGGAGCGGCTAAACCAGGAGATGGAAGCTACCCTCTGATGCATAACTTCGGAAAACCCTAGTTCCTGGAGCTCCCAACTCCCCTGGTTGGAATATGCCCACAGCACGCTCCCCAACGCCACCACCGGGCTATCCCCATTCCACTGCATGCATGGGTATCAGCTCCCTCTGTTCCCCAAGCTCGAAGGCGAGATCGCGGTTCCCTCCATAGCCGCTCATCTCCGCCAGTGCTCCCGGACCTGGCTCCCAACCCACGCCGCCCTCTTCTGAGCCTCCAGGAAGATGCAGGACCAGGCCAACAGTCACCGTTCCGAGGCTCCAGTATATGCTCCGGGGCAGCGAGTGTGGCTTCGGGCCAAGGATCTCCCCCTCCGAGTCCCCTCGAAGAAGCTGGCTCCTTGCTTCCTTGGCCCCTTTGAGATCAACAAGATACTCAATCCCTGTGCAGTCCCAGTCCGTCTCAAACTTCCTCGTACCATGCACATCCAACCCACATTTCATGTCTCCCAGGTAAAACCAGTTTAGGAGTGTCCCCTTACCCCTCCCACGCTGACGCCACCGCCCCCTGGATGCTGGACGGGGGCCCAATTTACACCGTCCACCGCCTCCTGATATACACCACCGCGGCAGGGGACTGGGAGGGCTACGGACCTGAGGAAAGGTCGTGGATTCCCCAGTGGCAAATTCTGGACTCGGTGGGGGTACTGTCAGGGCCCACTCCTCTGGCCCGGTCTCAGCCCCCACCTAACCTCCCTTTTTCCTCCCTCCCTCTCTTCCTCTCGCTCTCCCTTTGTTGCCGGGTGGAGCTGTTCCTCACAGCTGCCCGTTACTAATCTCCTGTCATCCACAGAATTCTGGACAGCTGCAGTACGACACACCTGATAATCATCTTGGCTATAAAAACCGGTCTCACTCTCCATCCCCTGCCAGATCGTAAACTCTGTTCCTGCAGTCAGTTTGCTCTAGCCTAATTACATGCATTCGGTCTCTATAGAGACCTAATGCATGTAATTAGGCTATAATTCTGTTTAGATCGTCGTCCCTGCTGCCCGGACCCCCACGGGCCCAGTCCACACTCCACTCCTCCCGGAACACCCTGCTTATTGCTCCCCTGGAACTGGAACCTCCTGCCTGCTCCCCACCGCCGACCCATTCGATCCTGGATGCCTGCCAAGCCGCGGGTCCCTTGCACCATCACCCCCACCTTTAGGTTGTTCATTGAATCCATGTCACTCCTTAATTTTCCTTCACTCCTAATCCTGAATTCACTTCTTGCACATTAAATCTGTTCTCAGTACCAGTTCTGCCTCCTCTGTGTGGTCTCTACTCGGAAAATTAAATTCAAGCAACTTTCTTAGGAGATTATTAACTGTTCATCAAAACATAGTAGATGAAACTACATTTAAACATGAAAAACATACAGGATTGATCATCATGTACGATTATCTGTTTTTGAGTTGCCTGAAAGGCAAAACTCGGGACAAAAAAATCTTCAAATCTTTTTCTGTTTGCTGCAAAAGCTTATTTCTCTGAGCAAATAAGCATTTTTTCATCCTCTCCGCTCGTGTCACCTGTGCTCATTTAATTCCAGTTTGATTTTTTGATGACCCTGTACTTTACAGGTGTTTTCTGTCTAATTTCCTGGATATATTTCTCACAACCTACTATAAAATTAGTTGCATTGAAGTGCAAATTACAGAATATTGCCATGAAAATGCTCTGCAGTTTCATACCAGTTATGAGGGAAATTGAGGAAGTGTTAGTTGCTACAGTTAGTCAGTACCTGCTCATTATATTTAACAACTTACGTGTGACATAAGAGAGAAACTGATGTCAGTGTCCATCTGGGTTTTCTAGAAAGATGAGCAAGTATTCTGAATAGTTCATTAGTCTTTTTTATTTTTCGGATCTGGTCTGTAAAAGTGTTTGTGAGTGTAACTATTGAGTGAGCACAATTTTATTTACTTAAAACTAATGAGTGCCCACATTTTTTTCATTTTTCAACGAAGAAACCCTTACTGAGATTAAAAAAACATCTTTTATACCTGTGGCTACAGACTTCGTGATAAGTCTGCTGAAAGGCATTATTATAATAGCTGAAGGATAATCTCTAATAACACAGTGTGAATCAAAAGTATAATCAAGATTTACATATAAAAAACAGCAGCAATAGTCCTAGAGATGTATTTTGCAAACACTTTTGCTTGTATAACTGACTGCATAAAATAAAGAAACTATTTTTGGTTGAGGCCGACTATCTGGTTCTGTCAGACGTTTTATCCTTCATCCAAATCAGATGTAAACTGACATTGATTTTGATTGTTGGAGAAAAGCTGTTTTTGTTTATTACTTAATAATTTATTACTTTTGTCTTAAAAAGTTATTTATGGAAAACCTTCAGGTTTGCACTTTTTCCACTTCTGTTATTAGTGAAATTCCCCCTTTCACTTTTATTTTTGGTAAATTTGCATGATTATTGGGCAAAAAACAAAATATAAAATTAGAGCAGGATCAGCAAGCAAAAACATGCAGCACCTGAACATTTTGACTACATGTACTTAATACAAAACAGTGTGTTTTAGCCGCACAGGATAATACAATCCAATGAGTGCAGACACAAAGCAGATGAGACCAGATGAAGAAAACATGCACATGTGCTTTTAGGCAAGTTTTGTGCAATTTGATGGAAAGATACTGCAGACGTGGGAGAGCTTTTATTGTGAAGGTGTAGTGGAAAATGAGCCCACAGTGAGAAAAAAAAATGTGACAGCATCAAAACCCACAAAGGTTTATTTTTCTAGTGCAGCTGACTCACTATGTGTGCAGACTTTACTGACTATTCAGAACCAGTATGGTTACTGTTAAGTTTGAAGGAAGTGGACAGTCTCCTTTTTGTATCAACCCATCAAGTCTTGTCAGCTTTTGCCTTCAAGGTGAGTTTTATGGCTGACTAGTCCACTTTAAGCTGCTCGTCTACAGCTCAGGACAATATTTTGTGTTGACATATTGTCATCTTTTAAGTTGATCTTTTTAACTTGTTGGCAAACTGTTGCTTGTTTCCAGCAAATACAGAGAAACATCATTTGAAGTTGTGTTTGTACCCTACTCTTTTTGTGGTTGTTTTGTATAACCTTGTAGCTGTTTTGTGTGTCTTTGTGGTTGTTTCTTGGTGTCTTTGCATCTGCTTGTGGATATTCTGCACATTTTATTTTTAAAGGGAAATATTTTGCATTGGTAGTGTCTACAGATACGGACCCGGACCCGTAGCCTGTGGGCTACGGATACGGCACTTTCCATTTGCCAGACAGATACGGACCCGTACGCGAGTCTCGCGAGTCAAGAAGCTGCTAACCACTGCAAACTGTTGAAAGGTAAGCAAAGATTAAGGTTAGGGTTAGTGTTAGGGTCAGGTTTAGGGTCCGTACCTGTAGTACCGATGCTACGGGTCCGTACCTCCAGCGTCTACCGGGAGTCACGTGACCAGATCTTGCGTATCTGATTGGCAAATGGAAAGTACGGGTCCGTACCTCGAGCAACTACCTTTTGCATTTGAGTCCAGCTGATGATTTTGAGTCTTTTAGCTCTGTTTTTGTCTCCTCCAGCTCCTGAGGGAAATTTGTGGCTTTCCAACTGATGTGTTCTATTTTGTTCTTCAGTTGCTCTCTACTTGAGTTGAGGTTTATCATGATGAAAAATATCCACTGTAGCCTTTTAACTCTGATTTCTGCTCATTTAGTTGTAGTCAACATCCAGCTTCAAGAGGCCCCAGACATTCCACAGGAACATCATCTCACAGGAAAAACAAAATTCTCTCCTCTCAGAAAGCTTAAACAAACAAACTAAGAGCCCCAAAGTGGATTTTTATGGCTTCAGAGACATCTGCACCTTTCACCAAAAGCCTCGTAAAATTCATTTACGGTGACCTGTGATCTGACTAGGAGAAAACCCCCCTTTTTCAGACTCTCACATGGATTGTTGTATTTGCATGTTTTCTTGTATTCCTACCTTCACAGAAGACACTAAGACCCCTTTGCAGAGAAGTGGAAGGGGACACAAATGTTTCACACCTTCCTAAATTTGCATCTAAAGGACTGTTTATTCCCTTTTGGTTCCTATCCTTTGATTAACTGAACTCATCTTCACAGACGCCATGCAGTCTCCCTCCCTCACGATCAGATACTGAGAGTCATAAATATCTAAGGACCTTTCCGTCACCCCGGGAGGGCTGCAGAAAGACACTCAGTCTGTTTGATGCCAATAAGGACTCTCTTTCTAAAAATCATGCTTCTTTAATTTTGTTTGTGATTTTGAAGATATCAAAGTTGAAATAATAATTTGTTATACATGTTAGTCCAACTCCGACGTCTCTAGCATATTTCTGTCCTGAGATGTTAATTCTGAAAGTTTATTGTCTGCCTAACCCATTTCTTCCACAGTTCAACATTGCCCCCTATTGACGTCAGAATGCCATGACATTATCAAGGATTTCACTGAAATTAATCATAAAATTGTGTTTTATACAGGTCGAAAAGAGTTGGAAATTGTTTCTTTACCTCCTTATGTACACCATGTTGTCTTATGTACACTGTGACCCACATAATCATTAGATAGAGTACACAAACCTATGATTAAACAAATAACTCACATATTTTTAGTAGCTAGAATGTTCTATCGTGTTATACACTTTGATTGTGTTAAAAGTAGTGTCCTGGATTATGACAGAGTAAACAGATCGTTTTGTTTGCGCGCTTTAATATTTTTAATTCACTATCTGATCAGCTCTCATCTCCTATCCGGAACACACAGGGGAGGGGGACCCCCAGAGTGTCAGACTCGCGCCTAAACTTCTCGGGCCCTTCCTCCTCTAGCCAAAAACTATAAGAAGCTTCACGTTTCTTTGTTCGCTCTCTTCTCTCTTTCGCCTTTTTCGACTCTTACGATCTTAAACTACGCTAAGCGAATCTTCCCTTTTTCTTTAGGCGCGCCCTGTTGTTCTTTTTCCACTTTTCAAACTTCGCGGTTATAGAGGCTGGCTCTCTGTTAACCACAACTTCTTATTCAATTTTTCTTTTTGCTCAGAATAGATATTTTTGCTCATCTCCAACAACCAGATCTACAATTTTGTTTTATTTACGATTTATTTTTGATAGGAACCAATTCGATTTCGTTCCGTCGCTTTTATCTGTCCCGCTGAAGAGTTCCAGTCTGTTCGGCCCTCACCTATACCTGACCGGCAGAAATAGAACGTGAGCCTTCAGCCTCCAAATAATTATTTTTGACAAAATCAACCCAGAAGGACGCCGGCTGTTTCAGCCCTCGCCACCGCCAGCTGACCACCAGACGAACCGGGTCAAGCCAGACCCCTAGGACACGCGAGGTTCGAAGTAGACAGGACGACGAAGCGTTGCCATAGCAGCCAAACAGCGCAGCTCCCGAGCCGACTCTCGGAACCAACGAGGGCCGTTGCCACAGCAACCCGTCCCAGTCTCTGAACTTCGTGTGATCCCTCTTCTCCAACGCAAAGTAAGACCAGCTGACGTGTGATCTAAACTAATGGTTGATGTCAAAAATAATAGCTTGATTTAATTATTTATCACTCCGTTTAATCACTTACCGTCGTTCATATTCCAAATTATTAAACTCCTCGATAATTTTTCCACGGTCTGATTACTCAGTGCCATAATCTCAGATTAGAAATACAAACATAAATAACCTACACACACACACACGCACCTACACACACCCACAGCATTTATTCATTCCATATTTGTCACTGTATTAATCCCTGTGTTTATCATTATATTGGCTAATAAATATCTTTCATTTAGACCAAAATTACAGTCTCTTTTGCGTTTATGTGTGTTGACTGGGGTCAATGTTTTTCGAGGATTCTCAACATTCAGATATTAGACTGACTAACTGATCAAATTTTCAATCAATTAATAATATTGTTATTAAGATTGATTAATATTTGTCCTGACGAGACGTCAGGTGGTGCCCCGATTAATAAACTATCATCGAGTGCAGACTTATTAAATTAACGTTTAATAAGGCAATATTGCTACATAGTCAAAAGTATACCTTTGCTCTCTTTCGAGGTGCAGCAGTTTCTTTCGGGTCCTCCACATTTCTCCCGGAGGGCCGACACCTCCCTCTCCAGCCTCTCCAGACGCTCCCGCAGAGCAGCGAAGTTGGCATCACAGTCACAAGACCCTGAACCTGAAGGAACTAGCTTGATCTTATGGGTCAGGACCAGAGGAGAACCTGGAGCCAGGTCGATTTCTTTATCTGTGAAAAACAGAAACAAGCTGCTGAACTGTGAGGACAAACTGCCAGCTCATGATCAAACTAGTAGTTGGAGCTGATATATGTTAATAGTGTAGAAATGGTGCTTTTTCAAACATGTGAGATGAACAGTTTTTTTTTACCTCCTTGACCGATGTCAGATGAATCCCGTTGAGTAGCGCAGGCCTCTGAAATCACCACCTGCAGCAATGGAAAAGGCCAACTTTATGTTGCACTTTACAGTTTTTCTCAGTCGCTTTGGTACATTTCTTGAATCATCCTTGACATTTGCAAAATAGTAAGTGCATTTCTCAAAACAATTCGTAAAAATTCTACGGACAATTCTTGTCCTGCTGGAGTGCAGAACAGAAAACACATTTGTAATCTCTCAACAAGATTTTGTAGATAAATCTTTGAGATCATAATCATTTAGATTGATTTGCAAATGTATTTTTACCACAAATGCTTTTGGAGCATCTCCTGAACAGATCTGCTGACAGTACTCTCTTAGAATTAGGAGAACCTCGGGATAGTTAAACTGTTAGGGCCAGGGGGTGTGTGAACCCAAAAAGCAGGCAAAACAGACAGGCAGGTACGAGCAACAGGTTTAATATATAAAATAAACACAAAAGCTCTCCATATGGGGGGCACGGGAAATAAAAAGGACGGGGGCAAAACTAAACTAAACTAACTAAACTAAACTGACGGACCAGACGGCCTTGATGGGGGCTAAACTAAACTTAACGGGGAGGGTGACTCATGTCTTAGTCCAGGGGGAATTGGGAGACGAGGCGGGGACGGGGCTGATGAGGGCCGGTGGCGGAGCTGTGGCAGGAACGGCGGGGCAGGCAGAACCAGAGCAGACGGGGGAGTGCAGAGCGGAGGGGGGAGAAAAGCAGACAAGGGTTTCCAGGCTGAAGGGGGAAGACGGAGCAGGCGAGGAAGTCCAAGGGCCGGGGGAGGGAGATAGAGCTCGAACTGAGGTGCGCATCTGGTGGGGAACCGCAGGCAATGACCCAGCGGGGAGCGTTTGGCAGAGCCAGGCAGAAAAAAATCTGCCACTGATTGCTGCGCTCATCCGCAGCCATTCCTAATCAGGCCGAGCGCAGCACAGGAGAAGGAGGGGCCCTGACATAAACAACCCTGAGAGGGGGATCCTGGAGGATCCTCTAATAAGTCAAAAGAGTTCCTTGGAGCTAAAACTGTTAGATAGATAGATAGATAGATAGATAGATAGATAGATAGATAGATAGATAGATAGATAGATAGATAGATAGATAGATAGATAGATAGATAATACGTTTGATTCATTTTAGAATAACAAGACTAATAGTATAGCTTTTCCAGTATATCCTTTAGATATGAGTCCAATATTAAACAATGTCATAATGTCATACTATAGAGAAGCTACATGTATTCTTTGTTGTTCTTTTGGTTTTGCTTTTTTTATTACATTCCTGTTGTTCTAGAATGAAGTTATTTTTGCAGTAAATTTTGGAGCTCTTCTGAACACATTTGGAGTTTTTACTAAATGCAAGTTATAGTGAGTGGTTTTGTATATTTTCGAAAATAGCTTTTGCCTTCAGGATTCCTTGAAGAACCATTTTGTACTGAAAAACTTCCTCCACAGTCGCAGAGGTGGGGAACCCAAAAAAGTTCCTCTAGCTTCTTCTGCTTCTAGGAGTGTATTTGCCTACAGAAAATGTCTTCACTTCCTTTTGGAACACCTACAATGTTGTCTAATAGTTTCTCTTATGATTGGGTGTAAAGAAAATCCCACTATAATAACAATATTGACTGAATAATAACTTTGAAAGCCAGTGTCTTATTGTGCCGGTCCCAAGCCCCGATAAATACAGAGGGTTGTGGCAGGAAGGGCATCCGACGTAAAACTTTAGCCAAATTAAACATGCGAATCACATGTATGACTTCCATACAGGATTGGTCGAGGCCCGGGTTAACAACGACCGCCATCGGTGCTGTCGACCTACAGGGTGCCGGTGGAAAATGGATGACTGTTGGTCAAAGAAGGAGGGGAGGAAGGTGTGTTCGTAGGAAGAGAGAGAAGAGGAACACCAAGAGTCTAGGACTGAGAGTAGGGACTTTGAATGTTGGAACTATGACAGGAAAAGGTAGAGAGCTGCTTGACATGATGCAGAGGAGGAAGATGGACATACCCTGTGTCCAGGAGACCAGGTGGAAAGGTAGTAAAGCTAGAAGTCTAGGAGCAGGGTTCAAGTTGTTCTATCATGGTGTAGATAGGAAGAGAAATGGAGTAGGAGTTATCTTGAAGGAGGAGTTTGTTAGGAATGTCCTGGAGGTAAAAACAGTGTCAGATTGAGTGATGAGCCTGAAGCTAGAAATCGAAGGTGTGATGTTCAATGTTGTTAGTGGGTATACTCCACAGGTAGGATGTGAGCTGGAGAAGAAGGAGAAATTCTGGTTGGACCTCGATGAAGTGATGCAGAGCATCCCTAGAAGTGAGAGAGTTGTCGTTGGTGCAGACTTCAATAGACATGTTGGTGCAGGAAACAGAGATGATGAGGAGGTCATGGGCAGGTTTGGTATCCAGGAGAGGAACGCAGAAGGACAGATGGTGGTTGACTTTGCAAAAAGGATGGAAATGGCTGTAGTGAATACTTTCTTCCAGAAGAGGCAGGAACATAGGGTGGCCTATAAGAGTGGAGGTAGGAGCACACAGGTAGACTACGTACATCTTATGTAGACGGTGTAATCTGAAGGAGATCAGTGACTGCAAAGTAGTGGTAGATGAGAGTGTAGCCAGACAGCATAGGATGGTGGTGTGTAGGATGACCCTGGTGGTGAAGAAGATGGTAAAGGCCAAACAAGGGGCTTACGATGACTTGTATGCTGGGTTGGACAGTAAGGAGGGAGAGACTGATCTGTACAGGTTGGCAAGGCAGAGAGACAGACATGGGAAGGATGTGCAAGGATGTGTCAAGTGGGGCCAAGTTATTTGAGATCCCAGGAGCAACCACCACCTAAATAAAAGCTTTAAGCAAACCAATGAAAAGTTAAAATGAGAAACTATATAAGTTAACCACATGATTATGCTTATGCTTGATGCAAGAATGATTTTAATAGGCTGATATATATTCTGGAAATGATGATTGCTATAGAAGAGAATTATTTAAAATAAGTTATTTGATCATGCTAAGAAGAATGATTTAAAAAGTGATTCAGTGTAACTAAATGAGGTTTGAATGGAAGTAATCTGTGCTGTTCTGAGCTGTGTGCAGGGCAAAAAGCAGAAGTCACCATGACACTGCAGAAAGGAGGACATTGAGGAAGTTCTGTGGCCAAATATGGTCTTGGCAACATGTCTCAAGCAATGTGTGTGTGTGTGTTAACAACGGAAGGTGGATGCTGTGTACTTGCTGGAAAAACATGATTTCTGTGTAACTGATGTATGTGTAATAGGAAGAAGGTTGTGTCTTAAACCTATGAATTAATTAATTGGGTGTACCTACGAGTTAGAATTGTGTGTGAAAATGTGTATGTGCTAAGCTGAAGTCGAGCTAGGGTATAAAACCCAGAATCAAAGACACTGAATTCGGAGTTCTCCCCCGGAGGGGGGAGATGCTGCTCGCCGGAGCTGCAAGAGATGCTGCTCGCCGGAGCTGCCGGGGAGCATCGCCAGAGTTCTGAAGAATCTTCACCGGACCTTTCGCCCAAGAGACGTGAAGACAACGCGGGACTTAGGCTCCAGAGTTTGCTGAGAACATCGTTGGAGGCAAAGTCTTTTTCTGACTTTGTTCAACAAGCGAGGACCACACTCTGCTGAAAGGAGAGTCCTGAGAGGTCTGCAGTTGTCCAAAGAGATGAAGAGAGGCAAGCACCCATGGCATCCAGAGAGGCACAGGAGGCAGCAGCAGAGGGCTGCTCCACTCCAGGGGCTGGAGGACCCAGTGACCCACCGCAGCCTGATGAGACGGGGGCTTTCCACCACCACCATCCAACTGAGAAGACAGCTGAGACGCCCGCACTTGTGTTCCAGCTGCTACTAAAGATAACTGCCAGACCAACGATTGGCTATTGGGACCTCTCCACTCCCCCTGCCTAGGAAGAACACCCTCCGCCCACAAAGAAGACTTCGTACCGAGTCTACTGGTCGATCGAGTGGCTCTCCCAGATGCAGGTCAAGACCGGGCGTGACAGCTTGGCCGTGCTGTCCGCTCTCTCTCCTAAATTTACTAATTAGAGAAGATTCTTAGGTACGCTCAGCTTAGTTTAATTTAGTGAAGTTAGAAATAATCAGAAATAATTAAATTGTTTAATCATGAATTAATGCTGTGCCCCTGCTAATAATTGCTTAATAAAACGCTATATTGCATTTAAAGAGAAGTCTAATGAAATGATTATGATTCACCTATTCTGCATAGTGGTAAAAAGTTAAGTTGATTGTGTGCATTAAATCTAATGGTTCTTAAAGGTTACTTTAATCCAACTAGTTATTTAAACATTACCCCTGAGGTTAGTTATCCAAACCTCTAAAACGAACCTAGGAATATCAACAAGTGCCACAGTTTTAAGAGGAAAGCTGTCGTTAACAAACGTGGTCAATAAATCAATTCTACTACTTAGGAGGGCTGCTTAGTAAGAGAGTATTTATTGGAGAAAGAGGGGAAAGATGTTTGGAAGAAGACAGTTAGGACCTAGGCGAGTATTCCTCGACACCAGCTTAATTATTCTGCTGAAACCTGTTAGGTGGAATACTAATAGGCAGATAGAATCTAACCCTTTAAACGGAGAGCTGGTCCTGATTTAACCTGAGGCAAGGGTTAAAGAAGGCTATACTGACCGACACAGGTTAGGGTGATAAGGGATAAGGATGGAAGTGTGTTGACAGGTGCCAATGGTGTGATGGGAAGATGGAAAGAGTACTTTGAAGAGTTGATGAATGAGGAAAATGAGAGAGAACGAAGAGTAGAAGAGGTGACTGTTGTGGACCAGGAAGTAGCAAAGATTAGTAAGGATGAAGTGAGGATGGCATTGAAGAGGATGAAGAGTGGAAATGCACTTGGTCCTGATGATATACCTGTGGAGGTATGGAAGTGTCTCGGAGAGGTAGCAGTAGAGTTTCTGACTGGGTTGTTCAACAGGATCTTAGATAGTGAGAAGATGCCCGAGGAATGGAGGAGAAGAGTGCTGGTGCCCATCTTTAAGAACAAGGTAGATGTGCAGAGTTGTGGCAACTACAGAGGAATAAAGCTGATGAGCCACACGATGAAGCTATGGGAAAGAGTAGTTGAAGCTAGGCTAAAGGCAGAGGTGAACATCTGTGAGCAGCAGTATGGTTTAATGCTAAGAAAGAGTACAACAGATGCAATATTTGCTTTGAGGGTGTTGATAGAGAAGTACAGAGAAGGTCAGAAGGAGCTGCATTGTGTCTTTGTAGATCTGGAGAGAGCTTATGACAGGGTGCCAAGAGAGGAACTGTGGTTTTGTATGAGGAAGTCTGGAGTGGTAGAGAAGTATGTTAGAGTGGTGCAGGACATGTATGAGGACTGTAAGACAGTGGTGAGGTGTGCTGTAGGTGTGACAGAGGAGTTCAAGGTGGAGGTGGGACTACATCAGGGATCAGCTCTGAAACCCTTCTTGTTTGCTATGGTGATGGACAGGATGACAGACGAGGTTAGACAGGAGTCTCCATGGACTAGATGCAGATGACATTGTGATATGTAGTGAGAGCAGGGAATAGGTGGAGGAGAAGCTAGAGGCATGGAAGTTTGCCCTGGAAAGGAGAGGAATGAAGGTTAGCCGCAGCAAGACGGAGTATCTGTGTGTGAATGAGAGGGACCCAAGTGGAAGAGTGAGGTTACAGGGAGAAGAGATCAAGAAGGTGGAGGATTTTAAGTGCTTAGGGTCAACAGTCCAGAGCAATGGAGAGTGTGGAAAAGAGGTGAAGAAGTGTGTACAGGCAGGCTGGAACGGCTGGAGAAAAGTGTCCAGTGTGATGTGTGATAGTCGCCTAGCCGCGCTAGACCCATGCTCTGAAGACGCAAGTGTCTAGGCATGCTCGACAGGGAGGGAGGCGGGCTAAAAGGTTGTCTATCAAATCACTCTGCAGCAATTGGGTAGGTATACAACCAATCAGCGCAACGAATAGGCTCCTAGAGCGCCGGAAATCAGAGGATGCGGTAGTTCGATGAAGCCTTATTTATACAGTCAATGGGTGAAGCTCAAGTATATTACAGACATGTTAACAGAAAGATTATTCAGAGTCGGTGCTAATGGAGCTCAACGACTGTTGTCGTTTTTGTTGTCGACCCTGGCAGAGAATTAAATTCGTTGCCGTGGGTTGTCTAACGCGGCTAGGCTAGTTGTTTCCGGTTGTTTCTGTCAGACTCGTCGCGCCTCTGTCGTCAGTTAGTTACACTCGCCTTCTGACTCTACACTTCATGGGGATTCATCCAGCCAGTTTTAGGAGCATCCAACCTCGAGCCTTATGGAGGGTAACTAGACCCACCCTTGCAGAGAATTAAATTTGTTGCTGTGGGTTGTCTAGCGCAGCTAGGCTAGTGTGATAGAAGAGTTTCAGCTAAAATGAAAGGAAAGGTTTACAAAACTGTGGTGAGACCAGCCATGTTGTTTGGTCTGGAGACAGTGTCCCTGAGGAAAAGACAAGAGGCAGACCTGGAGGTAGCAGAACTGAAGATGCTGAGGTTCTCTTTGGGAGTGACCAGGATGGATAGGATCAGGAATGAGTACATCAGAGGGACAACACATGTTAGGGGCTTTGGAGATAAAGTCAGAGAGGCCAGACTGAGATGGTTTGGACATATCCAGAGGAGAGAGAGTGAATATATTGTTAGAAGGATTCTGAGTTTCCTACTGCCAGGCAGGAGGCCCAGAGAGGAAAACCAAAGAGGAGATTTATGGATGTGGTTAAAGAGGACATGAAGGTAGTTGGTGTGAGAGAAGAGGATGCAGAAGACAGGGTTAGATGGAGGCAATTGATTCACTGTGGCGACCCCTGAAGGGAAAAGCCGAAAGGCAAAGAAGACGACTGAATAATAACTTTGAAGAACATTTCTGAGTAGTTTCTGAAATGATCTTTGCGTCAGGCGACCCAAGAGGAAGCACTTTGAACTCAAAAAATCCTCAACTGTCGCAGAGGTGAGAAACCCTAAAAGGTTTTAATTCTTGTTGCAGGCAAGTGGCACCTCAATACAGTCTCAGAAGTAGAAAAACCTAGAGGAACCCCAAAAGAGTCCTTTAGGTTCTCCTATTTCTAAATTGGGGATCCTCTATGTTATTCTACTTCTAAGTTGGGGTTACCCAGGTTATTCTACTTCTAATTTGGAGATCCTCTAGGTTCTTCTAGTCCTAAGTTGGAGTTCCTCTAGGTTCTTCTACTTCTAAGTTGGGGTTCCTCTATGTTCTTGTGCTTTTAAGTTGGGGTTCCTCGGTTCTTCTGCTTTTAAGTTGGAGTTCCTTTAGGTTCTTCTACTTCTAAGTTGGGGTTCCTCTATGTTCTTCTACTTTTAAGTTGGAGTTCCTCCAGGTTCTTCTACTTCTGAGGTTCCACTTGCTTATCGAGGTTCCACTTGCTGCAACAAGCAACTTGTCTTTGGATAGATTGGAAACAGACAATACATTTATTCATATGATGCTGGGGAACATCAAGTGAAAGAACATGATGTCGCTGAGAAGTTGGTAAACACTGCATACATAAAAGATCTCAAAATATTCAACCTTTCCACCAAATGTAACCCAAGAATTTGGTGTCTGGACATTATTTGACCTGCCGTTCATTCATCCAACTTACAAACCCATGAATCACCTTGATGGAGTTCTGCTTGGTGTCCCTTGGCATCCTTTGCCCTCTGACCTGTAACTCTGTGGAGGTTGATGGGTTCAGGAGGGCCGGACCAGCCAGGAGGAGGACGAGGACCAGGGAGGGGATGAAAGGAGGCATCTCGAGGGTCTGACCAGAAAAAGTCCCTTCAGTTGTCTAGCAGAACAAGGGAAAGCAGCAGGACTGCTCAAGAGAACTGAGCTGATTGTTTCCAAGATTTTCAATCTGTTTCTAAAGTCGACTGCATGGGAGCCCTGCAGGTTGAAGGACGCTGCTGCCACCACGGAAGTGATGATGTCTTTCCTTTCACCTTTCTATTCCAGGGATTTCCCCCCTGCAAGACACAGGATTGTACATTTAAGCTCATGTTAGATTTCATGTCAGCTCAGCAGACTCCAACTTTGGCCACAATTAGCAGAAATGGGGACCATTAGCTGTTTATGGGGCTGTCAGTGTAATATGTCAGCCTATAAACCCCAACGGAAAAAGTAACTGGGTCTGAAAAAGTAGTTTGTTGTTCTGCTGCCAGTTTTCTAACTCACAGATCAGGCTGAAGGCTCATAATCTGGAATATTTGTTACCCTCTAATTGGTTATTTGGGGGAATATGGCACCATTTATTTGTAATAGTAATTGATGAGCTTGATCCTAGTTTAGGGTTTTCTTATACACGAAAGACCCAAAATTAAGCCTAATAGAGGCTTGGTTTGTTGAGCGTGCTCCAGATGTATAAACCATAGATGTACACATAAGTTAAACCAGTAAATCTGTCTAAGTACTGTCCAAGAGTGACGTACTGGAAATTACAATACATTTTAATATACTCTTGTTAAATAACTCACGTGTCTGCATTGTTTCTTGACTCCAGCAATGGTTTAAAAAAAAAAGTAAATAAAAATTATCAAAACTGTTGGAATGTTTTGACATCAACTCAAAGTGAATTTTACATGAAAGAAATATGTTTTCACTAAAACTGAGTTTAGATAACAGTAAAAAATGTTTGACAGCATTTCCCAAAGCAAAGATTCCCAATCAGAGGTCCAGTTACCACAGGGAGTTATTCTGCAGTGACCAAGGAAATCTGACCATGTTTTAGCAGAAAAATAAACAGTTAACTGAAAGTAATGTATAAACAGTAGAAACAGACAGTCATAAAGAATAAAATAATTGATTAAGCGATGGCGAAAAAGTTAACCAGAAAATGAAATACGACTAACAGCTGAGACTGTTGATAAAACAACAGGAATTTTGATCAAAAACTGATCAAAACATGCCCTCTAGATTTTCTTTGTACCTTTTTGTACCAGAGTATACATTAAAACTGCAACAGTTAGTTGACCTGTGACTTTCATTGTTCAGTCATGTTTTAAAACTGTTATTGGTCATATGGTGCTATTCAATCCAGTTTATTCATAATAACAGATCATAGCAGGGGCTTAGCAGTATTAGAGCTAACGTGCTTTCTTGTTTGTTTTTTAATGTTCCCATTTGTTTTTGAAATTTTTTTTGTCTTACATTACTGTAAATTTGACAATGCTCATTCTGTACTCTATGTGATCATTTTGTATCTTTTTGTGTGTGTTTTGTGTCTCTTTGTGGTCATCTTTGGGGCCCCTTTGCATCTCTTTCTGGTTGTTTTTGTCTCACTTTGCATCTCTTTGTGGTCATTTTGCACCTCTTTATGGTTATTTAGCATCTTTTTTTGGATTGTGTGTCTCTTTTTGCATGTTCTTGTGTCTTTTGCATCTCTTTGAGGTCGTTTTGCACCTCTTGTAGTTGTTTAATGTCTTTTTGTTGATTGGTTCACACTTGCTTAGGGTTTTGTAGCATTCTTTTGTGGTTATTTTTCCATCTCTTCACATATATTTGTGGTGGTTTTGCATCTGTTTGTGATTCTTTGTGTGATCTGACAATGCTGTAAGGCCTGTTCTCCAGAAGAAACAGAATCATTGTGTTTGGAACATAAATGGGTATTTAACATTAGTTTTCACTTTAGCAGTAAAATAAATCTAAAAATCCCTTAATCAGGACAGTGTGATTGTAACAGATGTTCATTTAAATTCAACAGTCCAGCATTTTAGCTTTAACTGCTGACACAAGATGCCTCCGATTACATTAAAGTACTCTCTCTGTTTGTTCTCTCAGCTCTAGAAAGACTCCTTCAAAGTGCTGCCGCTACATCTTGAACCTGACATGCTTCACCTTTCCACACCTTCTGTCCACATGTCGTTTCTCCTTGACGCTAATTTGACCTGTCAAATTAGCCTCTGCAGTGTAGTCTACATCTGTGTCTGGACCTGGGCCACTTACTGAGCTGCTTTGTGGGCTGCAATGGGAACAATTAGCTTGTAAATACCTGTCAGTGACAGCTGCTCCAGCTGCTGCAGCTGGACCTCAGGAGGTAATGCTCCAAAAAGACTCCTTACTTCTACTTTCTCTCCTGCTTTGTCCCTCTTTCAGCAGCTAAAACAAACTCCTTCTGATCAAATCATTCAAACACAAATTTAGTACTGGACACCTCAGCTTGGCTCTGGATGATGATCTGACAGCTCTAAGAGAGCAGTAACCTAGAGACATCTGGCTGAGAGGTAACGTAGCGTGTTGAGCTCGTTTTTTGGCAGTTGGACAAGATAATCGAGTTTTATTTCTCTTCTTTCATCTCTGCACATTATCATTTATACAAATTAAAAACAGATCGGTCTTCCACAATAAAACGGCAGATAATATTTTTTGTTGTATGATGATGTCCTCTTTGATTAATGGATCTACAGTGGCCTGCACTGTCAGTCAAAACCTGATGCCTATGTTAACCACAATGCAACCCAACACCAGCCTGTTCATTGAAAGATTTTTGTTGGACCACTCTCTGCTATCATTTGAGAGCAGCTTTCGTTTCTTAAGTCCAAGTTCAGAATTAATTTTGTCAACAAAAACTTTCCTGATAGATATGACAACCTTTTTTTCATGATGTCAACTATAAGTTGCATTTCGCAATGGGAAATAGAAGGAAAAATATGACCTTTTTGGTCAACAACCAACTAAATGCTAATCATTAGGATGGATAAATAGACAAATGAAACAAAATGCAGCTAAAACAGTTTCATTCAAGCAACATTTATAAAAACCAAAGCAAATAAATGTTACTTTTAGCTGAATATCTCTGATGTTGCTGTCAGATGAAATTAGTCTGTTTTGGAAAGAATGACAACATTCTGTCTATAGAAATATAAATAGAACCGCGACGAGCATAATCAATGATAATTGGTCGACTCCCACAGCTGTTTTCATTTACATATTTTTCTATTTTTGCTGTCAAACAACAGGACAAGCATGAAATTGTGCCTGAAATGTGACACATTAATACTACTTTAGCCAGTAGTTACTTTAACACTGTTGCACTGCATCGCTAAAATTTCTATTTTCTCTCTGCGACAGCGTCTAATAAACTCAGCCTATGTGTATAAGCTACAGATAATAATTTATTTTTAGATCATTCAAAGCTACTACCAATATCAGAAAACAACTCCTCAATTTACAGATCAAATCCCTTAAAACTGTGTTAAGCGCTTTATAATAGAAACTTGGATTTCTAAGTTTCCAGTTCAGTTGTACAATTTTGCACTTTAACATAAACGTTTGTTTCCATTTCGTACTGTGCTGCATTTCCAAATATGGTTATGACAAATTCCTCAAACAAGTGTATGTGCTAGTAACTGAATCATGGCAAAGTGTGTGTAACCTGTGTAAATGTGTGTGTGCTAAGGATAAGGGTATAAAGGAGAGAGACAAAGACATGGTATTCGGAGTTGTTCCCCAGAGCTGCCATAGAGCTGCTATGGAGATCATCGCCAAGGCCCAGAGGAGTTGTCACCGGACTTTCTGCCAAAAGACGTGACGACATTGCTGGACTAAGGGGCTCGACACACGGGAAGCGACAGTTGAGGGGGGAATGCGAAAGTCATCGCAACAGGAGATAAATTCAACACACGGTGCACGATACTTGGCAGTGGCAGGCGACGGCAACACACGGTGCACTGTGCAAAAGCACAGATCGCTTGTCTCCCTCACTTCTGATCGGCTGTGAAATTGGAGGGATTTTTTTTATGTTTTCAAAGATTTTCATGACAGAAAAGCATAAAGATGATGAGCCAGAAGATATTGCTTGATTTTGCCAAAATTTTACTATTGACATTGGTTTATAAAAGTTTACCCTGACGCCAACCAACTCCCATGCAGCAGCTTTTTTATTTATATAACGATAGTCTTTAAGGGAAGGATCATAAAGACTCAGAAAGTCAATCACGGCTAATGATTTGCTCCTCAATGTTGAAAAAGGGCTGAAAACAATGGTTGAAAACCGGAGCGGACCATTAATGTATAGGAGCAGACTGCACGGTGTAGCATGCTGTAAGCTCATTGGTAAGTGAGTGAAACCCTCGCTGATTGGTTGAAGCTCCAGGTGACAGCGACAAAAGTTGAACATTTTTCAACTTTATTGTATCGCGTCGCAAGCCAGCGGGTGCACGTCTACGTGAACGCGCATGAAATTTCACATGCACGAATGTCACCGTCGCGTTGTTGGGAGGGGGGAAAGCGATGTTCGTCTTGTTGCACAGCAGCCATAGAAAATGAATGGAGTGCGACTGTTGTCGCTTCCCGTGTGTCGAGCCCCTTAGGCTGCAGAGTTCATTGAGGACGTCATTGCAAGCAAAGTTGTTCTGACTTTGTTCAAAAGAAGAAGACCACGCTCTGCTGAAAGGAGAGCTCCGATCGGTCTGTGATTCTACTGAGAGAAGAAAAGGGAAATCCACCACACCCCAGAAGGCACCACTGCGGTCAAGCCAGCCACCTCTCGTTTCTCCATAGTCAAGCCAGCCGCTCCTACATTTTCAGTGCGCTCTTACGGTAAATGCACGACCAATACGCAGCAACTATTTCCGGTTTAAAAAATAAAGTGCTGCATTCGCAGATGTATTATACAGCGATGTTTTAAGTAACTGTTAACTGTTAACTATCGAATTGTACGGCTAATATTTACACTAAATAAATAGCTTGAATTATAAGAAGCTGAAAACTTGTTTATCTATCTATCTATCTATCATAAAAATTGTGAATTGAAAAAAAAAGTGATAAAAAGTGATGTGTGTCATCCCGGTGATCTATTAGTGTGATAATAAAATAAACCTGAGTCGAAAAGTCACATGATCTGGACCGTAATGAGCAAACATGCTGATATTTACATTAAAAAATGTTTAATTTTTTGCTTTAAAATCTTTTAAGCCAAACTATTTATTATTCTTTGGCGTATGCTGATATATATATATATATATATATATATATATATATATATACATATATATATATACCGGGCTTTGCAAAAGTTCTGTTACACTCGGTTTAATGATCTTTAGAGACGTTTACATGTTGGAGTGAAAAATTCCATTAAATAAACTGAAAGTTCTACCTTATAGGCAGGTGTCCTTAATACAATTTTTTTCACCGGTGAAGTTGTATCAAGATGGAAGTCAAAAGAGTTGAGATATCTGCTCTCTTTTGTGCTGAACATCAGCCGGATGATCGTCCACAGAGTTGCGGAGAGGCTAAAGAATGGTGAAGATCTTTCAGGTCTTCACCATTCTTGAAAGATCACTGAAAGATCTTCACCATTCTTGAGCCTCTCCGCGACTCTGTGGACGGTCATCCGGCTGATGTTCAGCTGCTTGGCTCTGTCAGACTTGTTGTGGCCAGCATGAAGGAGAGCAGATATCTCAACTCTTTTGACTTCCATCTTGATACAACTTCACCGGAGAAAAAAACTGTATTAAGGACACCTGCCTATAAGGTAGAACTTTCAGTTTATTTAATGGAATTTTTCACTCCGACATGTAAACATCTCTAAAAATCATGAAACCGTGTAACAGAACTTTTGCAAAGCCCAGTATATATATATATATATATATATATATAAAGAGTTGTTTTTGTTTAAAATTATTTGAAAAGTCCTTTTACCGTGTGAACATTCTATTTATTTATTTGATATCATTCTATTGGTTTTTAATCAATTTTAGTTGAAAATGTAAGTCCCTCCGAGTTACTTTTCCCTTTAAGTCCTTCCAGTCCCTCCAGCCTTTATGGTCCTTTTCACACCTTAGTTCCTCCCAGTCCTTTCAGCCCTTCCGAGTCCCCTTTTGGGCCCTTCCGAGTCCCCTTTTGGTCCCTCTAAGTCCCCTTTGGGCCCTCCGGTCCCCCTAGTCCTTCGAGTCCCCCTAAATCCTTCTAGTTTCCTTCCGGTTCCTCCTATCCCTTTAGTCCCTCCTGCCCTCCCCCCCCCATTCCTCTAGACCTCCTGGTCCTCCAGGCCCTCGTGTCCTTTCGGTCCCTCCTGTCCCTCCAGTCCCTCCAGTCCCTGCTGTCCTTTCTGTCCCTCTTATCCTTTCAGTCTCTCCCATCCTTCAGTCCCTCCTGTCCTTTTACTCCCTTCAAGTCCTCCTAGTCCCTCTGAGTCCCCCTAGTTCCCTGGCGTGCCACTGGTTCATGGGGCGCCAGGAGGCGCCCATTGAGGGGGGGGTACTGTCAGGGCCCCCTCCTCATCCCGTTTCCCACCTGACCTCCCAAAAGATCCCTTTTCCCTACCTTTCTCCTCTCTGTCTCTCTGTCTCTCCATCTCTCTGTCTCCCTCCCGGTCTCCCATCCACTCCTCTACCTCTCTCTCCCCCTGCAGCATGGCACCTGAGTGGAGTTCGGCTTCTCAGTTGACTCCACTCAGGTAATCAACCACATCCACGGGTCCCGGACAGCTGGAAGACATCCCGTTGATTACTCCACTGCAATAAATACCGGCTCAGCCTTCCACACCCTGCCAGATTGTTGAACAAGACTCTCCAGTCAGTTCGCTCTCTAGCATACAGAAGTCCGTTGGGTTTTGTGATTATTCTAACGCTGTTTCTCCTCTGTCCTCGCCCAGACCCAGCTGTCCAGGAATCCCTCCACCCTGATCCCTCATCTGTCCTCCTGAAACCATTCGGCACCGGTTATTCCCCTCCTGGATCCTCCATTCTGCCCGGACCCCCTCCTTGGAACCCTGACCATCTCCATTCATGCCAACCCGGAAACCACAGCAGCAAGCCGGCTGCTCGTCACCTCCCGGCGACTTCCTGGAGATTCCCCGCCTGGACGTTAGTCACTGTCTGGCCCACCGAACACCTTGGCCCCCCGGATCGTCAGGGTCCGACGTCCTCCCTCCTCCGGCTCCCACCACCCACTGGATTACCGTTCCCCTCCTGCCACCGGCCGCCAGGGATCCACCTCCTCCGTCTGCGGCCCTCTGGTCCTTCCCCAGACCTACGGCGACCGCCGATCCCTGGCTCCGTAACCACCAGGCCCGAACCCCACTCCACCAACCACTCCCCCTGCACACCCGGCTCCTCTCACCCCCCACCATAACTCACTTCCCTGACAATAAAACACATTTTTATTCAGCCTTGGTAGTGTGGCTCTCTGCTTGGGTCCAACCCGCTAAGTTCGTGACACAAAAACTGTTAACAATCAATAAAGACCTAAAATCAAATATAAATTGGTGTATGTTGACCATCCTTAGTAGCACTATCATTCTGCACTGGTTTGGGGTCAATAAGTCACATGACCTGCGAGCTATTGAGTAAAAAGGCTAGTATTTACAGTGAAAAAACTATTAAAAATCAATAATGACCTGAAATCAAATATAAATTGGTATATGTTGACCAGAATAAGTAACACTATCATTCAGTATCATGATCATTAGGTCACATGACCTGGGAGCTATTGAGCAACAAAGCTTACATTTTCAACTAAAATTGATTAAAAACCAATAGAATGATATGAAATAAATAAATAGAATGTTCACACAGTAAAAGGACTTTTCAAATAATTTTAAAACAAAAACAACTCTTCGACATGTGGTACCTAATCATAGTAACAACAAAAACAATAATAATCTACTCACAAAAGTTAGGGATATTTAGCTTTCAGGTGAAATTTATGGAAAATGTAATAAGTTCATGCTACAATGATATCATATCATGAAAGTAAGACTTTTAAGTAGAAGGATGCACTGGTGATTTCCTCATCTCAAAAAATGTATTGAAACAAAAGGTAACAACAATGGTAGTTACAGCACAACAAAAAATTTCAATGTCTCATTATCTCATGTGCCCTTGAGCATCAATTACAGCTTGACAACGACGTCTCATGCTGTTCACAAGGCAACTTATTGTCTGCTGAGGCATGGCATCCCACTCTTCTTGAAGACGACGTTGAGTGCAATCTGTTAAGCAGCATTAGGTATTCAATATCCTTACTAAGGATAGTAAAATCAGATTTAAAAAAAAAAAAATTCTATAAAATACTTCCACCAGGTTATTTGATTCACATTTTAAAAGAGTTTCGAGCCTCTACACGGTGACTCAGCTGATCCCACAGGTTTTCAATGGGATTCAGGTCTGGAGAAAGTGCAGGCCATTCCATTTGAGGTACACCAGTCTCCAACAGCCGTTCCCTGATGATGCGACCTCGATGAGCAGGAGCATTGTTGTCCATGAAGATGAAATTAGGCCTGTGTTGTTCATGCTGTGTGACCTTGTTTTAATTCTGTAACATCAACCTGCCCTGGGACTACAGATGAAAATTAGCCACTCTGGCTAACTCTGGCATATTTACATGTTGGACTCATGTTGATTAATATGCACTGTCCCATTCTAAACAAATAAATAAAATAAAAATATAAAATGTAGGGGCACAATCACTGGATTAATGATGTTATTCAGGTAGTATGGGCTTGTCACGGTACCATTCACAAAGTGTGGGGCAGTTCTGTACCAACTGGACACCCCTGCCCACTCTGTAACACCGCCACCACCAAAAGCTCGCCTGGTGACAACAGTGGCTTATGCATAGCGCTCTCCCTGACGTCTCCAACATCGTTTCTGCTCAGCATGAATCGACTTTCATCAGAGAACAGCACTGAGGCCCACTGGTCCCTCGTCCAGCGTAAATGCTCCCTGGCCCATGCAAGACGATGATGCCTGTGCCTGGTGGTGTGGTCAGGTACCCGTGCAGGTCGTCTAGCACGCAGACCACGCTGATGTAAACGGTTTTGAATGGTCTGACATGACACTTGGGTGTCTCTCACCTCCCTTAAACGTGCCTGGAGTTGAGTGGCATTCATCATCCGGTTTCTCAGGGCAGTGTTCACAATGTAGCGGTCATCAGCACGGGATGTGGCCAAAGGACGTCCACTTCTACGCCTTTCTGTGACTCTTCCAGTCTCTTGATATCTCTGTTGCAACTTGCTGATGACACTCTGTGACACTCCAAGCTCAGTGGCTGCTTCCGTCCGAGAACGTCCTGTTTGAAGCATCGCAATGGCAAGGGACTGTTCATCCATTGTTAGGTGTCGTCTTGGTCTCATGATGTCAAAATGTGAACAGCATGATGAGGACGACTGTTTAAACACCTGCTCTAATTGAACCAGGACATTTATCGGTCAATTCAAGGATCAAACACCTGCTGTGATTTTTGCTGTTAAGCTCCTCGTTAGAGAACAGCAACTTGTGCAAAAACTACTGAAACATTTAACAGTTGGACATGTGCATTCAAAAGCTTAGAGAAGGTCACATTAAGTTCACCTGTAAAGGTTTGAATGCATTTTAGGTTCGTCCTGAAATTTCACCCAAAAGCCGAATATCCCTAACTTTTTGTGAGTAGTGTATATACAGTGCCTTGTGAAAGTATTCGGCCCCCTTGAACTTTTCAACCTTTCGCCACATTTCAGGCTTCAAACATAAAGATATAAAATTTTAATTTTTGTCAAGAATCAACAACAAGTGGGACACAATCGTGAAGTGGAACGAAATTTATTGGATATTTTCAACTTTTTTAACAAATAAAAACCTGAAAAGTGGGGCGTGCAGTATTATTCGGCCCCCTTGCATTAATACTTTGTAGCGCCACCTTTTGCTGCAATTACAGCTGCAAGTCGCTTGGGGTATGTCTCCATCAGTTTTGCACATCGAGAGACTGAAATTCTTGCCCATTCATCCTTGCAAAACAGCTGGAGCTCAGTGAGGTTGGATGGAGAGCATTTGTGAACAGCAGTCTTCAGCTCTGCCCACAGATTCTCGATTGGATTCAGGTCTGGACTTTGACTTGGCCATTCTAACACCTGGATACGTTTATTTGTCAACCATTCCATTGTAGATTTGGCTTTATGTTTTGGATCATTGTCCTGTTGGAAGATAAATCTCCGTCCCAGTCTCAGGTCTTTTGCAGACTCCAACAGGTTTTCTTCCAGAATGCTCCTGTATTTGGCTCCATTCATCTTCCCATCAACTTTAACCATCTTCCCTGACCCTGCTGAAGAAAAGCAGGCCCAAACCATGAGGCTGCCACCACCATGTTTGACAGTGGGGATGGTGTGTTCAGGGTGATGAGCTGTGTTGCTTTTACGCCAAACATATGGTTTTGCATTGTGGCCAAAAAGTTCAATTTTGGTTTCATCTGACCAGAGCACCTTCTTCCACATGTTTGGTGTGTCTCCCAGGTGGCTTGTGGCAAACTTCAAACGAGACTTTTTATGGATATCTTTGAGAAATGGCTTTCTTCTTGCCACTCTTCCATAAAGGCCAGATTTGTGCAGTGTACGACTGATTGTTGTCCTATGGACAGACTCTCCCACCTCAGCTGTAGATCTCTGCAGTTCATCCAGAGTGATCATGGGCCTCTTGGCTGCATCTCTGATCAGTCTTCTCCTTGTTCGAGGTGAAAGTTTAGAAGGACGGCCGGGTCTTGGTAGATTTGCAGTGGTCTGATACTCCTTCCATTTCAATATGATTGCTTGCACAGTGCTCCTTGAGATGTTTAAAGCTTGGGAAATCTTTTTGTATCCAAATCCGGCTTTAAACTTCTCCACAACAGTATCTCAGACCTGCCTGGTGTGTTCCTTGGTCTTCATGATGCTCTCTGCACTTTAAACAGAACCCTGAGACTATCACAGAGCAGGTGCATTTATACGGAGACTTAATTACACACAGGTGGATTCTATTTATCATCATCAGTCATTTAGGACAACATTGGATCATTCAGAGATCCTCACTGAACTTCTGGAGTGAGTTTGCTGCACTGAAAGTAAAGGGGCCGAATAATATTGCACACCCCACTTTTCAGTTTTTTATTTGTTAAAAAAGTATAAAATATCAAATAAATTTCATTCCACTTCACGACTGTGTCCCAATTGTTGTTGATTCATGACAAAAAATTAAAATTTTATATCTTTATGTTTGAAGCCTGAAATGTGGCGAAAGGTTGAAAAGTTCAAGGGGGCCGAATACTTTCACAAGGCGCTGTATATACACACACACATATATATATATATATATATATATATATATATATATATATATATATATATATATATATATCAGCGTACGCCAACCAAAGAATAATAAATAGTTTGGCTTAAAAGATTTTAAAGCAAAAAATTTAACACTTTAATGAGAAACATTGTTTTGCTGTGGATTGATTTTATTGTGAGCAGAAAACACAGCCACGTCTTAAAGCTAGTTACTTTCCTGCATCAGTGGGAGAAATTCACAAAATATTCGGTTCAATATGAAACAACACAAAGGAGAGCAACAGATTATTGCAACTGCAATGCTGGAGCAATCGAATACTTTGTGTTTTTGCTTTAAAAAATAGTTCAAGGTGGATTTTATTTCAAACAGAAAACCCGGAAAATTAATCAAGTTGTTTGTTTTTGGCAATCAGTGCTTAAAAACTCAAAAAATATTCAGTTCAGTATGAAATATAACAAAGAAAAGCAGCAAATCGCCTGAACTGCAAAGCTGAAATGATGGAACATTTGGTATTTTTGCTTGGAAAGAAAATACTGATCATCACTTATGAGCACAGTAAACACAGGAACATTCTGAAGTTGCTTGTTTTCAGCTTAAGCAGGTCAAAATATTCAGTTTTATATCAAATACAAAGAAAAGCAACAAATTGTTAAAACTGCAACGCTAGAATGAGGTAATAGTTGGTGTTTTTACTTGAAAAACAGTTCATGGTTGGCACTATTTCAAGCAGAAACCACAGCAAATTCATTCAGTTACTTGCTTTTGGCAAACATCAGTTGAAATCCCTGAAAACATTAATTTAAATGTCAAATAACACAAAGAAAAGCAACAAATTATTGCATCTGTAATGGTGGAACGAGGAAATGTTTGTTCCAACGATTAATACATGATCAAATTAACTGCAGATTCGTTTGATTTTTTTCAAATAAATTCACAAATGCTTACAGCTCAGACTTAATCATTTGCAGATTTAACTTATTTCCCCTTGTGTGTGTTAATGCAACAGCCAAAATATCCCAAAGAGTTTATGAATGAAACTGACCAAAGATGCAAAAAGGAGCATTTTGAAAACTTTTGTACGAATCTGAAACATCCTCTTACCTGCTTGGAGATGAGTTTGTCTGAGTTGTGGCGAGTTTCTGGTCTCTGTGCTGCTTGTGTCCAGCTCTGTGAGACTCTCATTGACTGACCAGCTGAAGGTAGGGAAGGACAGAGCCAGAGGAGGAAGAAAAGACAGAACGAGGAGGAGGAGGAGGAGGAGGAGGATAGGGAGAGCAGTAAAATTTTCTCACAGTTGACGAATTTTTCCTCTCTCTCTCTCTCTCTCTCTCTCTCTCTCCTCTCCTCTCCTCTCCTCTCCTTCTCCCCTGATGTAATTCTGGGAGCTTTACAGGTCCCTGCTGGGTGGAGGATCTGTGATGGAAAACATCTGAATTTTTAGATGTTTTTAAGGGAATACAGGGGCCTAGATGCATTCTGATGCCTCGCTGACAGGCCTGCTCTCCCATTCACTGTGAATGGAGAAGCTCCAGGTCCTGAAATCACACACAGACACTTGGCTGCCTTTGCCCTTGTTTTTTGCTCACAGAGTATGCAAAACTAATCAATGGCACAAGAGGCACAGCATTCATTCACATTCATTCTGTTGGCACTGCAGGTTTGTTAGGGAGCATCAGGGTCAGAAGATGCAAACACATTAGGTAAAACCCCCCAAAAAAAGCATGAGGAGAAGTGCATCATTCTGAATTTTAAACGTCTGAACCTTTTTATTTTTTTTGCTCTTGCCACATTTTTACTCACTTTGGACTCATTTTTCACTGCAATATTAAGTTCAGCAACTGTGTGGAAACAGAACAACCATGACTAGAAGTACAGAGAAGTCAGAAATGTCTCTTGTGACAAAGCTATAATGCCATGAATAATAAAAAAGCAGAATTTCTTGACTATTTTTTTTTCAGCAAAAACCTGAAATCAACATGAACAACATATTTCTAAGTGATCACAGGTTTTACCAATACTGGAAACAGTCTGCAGTTCAGGTGGACAGTCCCTGAATTTTTGTCATTTGACCCTTGGTCACAGCTGAGTCATTAACGGCTTTAGGTTGCATTTAGGAGCAAAGAATTTTCTTTTTTTATCCAAATGTGGTTGCAGGAACACAGCTAATTTTGACCATTTTAAGGTGTTCTTGGTTTGAAGGAATGGCAGGGACACGATATTTGAGCACAGTGTGCATTTCAGCTGAGGAACAGCATTAACGTGAACTTCATGTTACAACACAAAATTTCTTCTTCAGAATGACTTGAACTGTGATAAATGTGAAAGCAAATGATGTTTAGTTTTTAAATGGTTTGTGGGAACAACATATCTGACCAAACTGCATTTCTCTTATTTGAAGCGAAAAGAAATGATGAAGGCTGCATGAACGTGAACTTCATGTTGACACACCAAGTTCTTCAGAATGACTTTAAATGTGATAAATAGTAAGGCAAATGATTTTTAAGTTTGTCTGGTTTGAAGTAATTAAAAGTACAATTGTTTTTCAGGGATACAATTATTTGAGTAAAATGTGCACTGAAGCTCAGGAACAGCATTTGAAGCATATGGAAATCATGAAAGCTGCATTAACGTGAACTTCATGTTGACACACCAAGTTCTTCTTCAGAATGACTTGAAATGTGATAAACATGAAGGCAAATGACGTTTAAGTTGGTCTGGTTTGAAGGAATTGGAGGGACAACATATTTGAGCAAAATGTGCATTTCAGCTCAGGAACAGCGTTTGAAGCGTACAGAAATCATGAAGGCTGCACGAATGTACACTTTATGTACACTGACCAAGTGTAGTCATAATGATGCAGCTTATTAAGAAGACCATAAGTCACTTTTTCGTAAGAAGCTAATTTCGCCATCGTATTGAGCCATTCTTCATAAGGTGGAGGTTGCTTTTTCATCCAATGTCTTAACAAAACACGTTTTGCTGTTGTGAGAGCAAGGATGATCAATAATTTTCAAAGGACGAAAATTGGGAATCTGGAAGTTCCAAAGTTGAGCCCAAGACTGAAAGCTTGGGTGAAATGGAAAATCTTTTAAGACTTTATAGATAATCTCCAGTTTATTCTTCCACCAGTCTTGAAGTGCTGGGCAGCTCCAGAGGATATGAAAAATTGATCCACCATGTTCACCACATCTCCAGCAGGTGTCTGTGGGAATCAAGTTCCATTTGTGGAGCTGTTGAGGAGTTCGATGCCATCTGTGAATTATCTTGAGATGAATAAATCTGTTGTCTGTCTCTTTATACATTGTATTGGTGTTACGCAAACAAGATTCCCAATCATCTTGAGATATGTCCAAAGCAAGCTCCTCGGCCCAATATTTTTTTTACTTTGGATAATGGGTCAGATATTTGGTCAAGAAGTAATTTATATATTTTTGAAATAATCCCTTTCCTGATTAATGATTTGCGAAGCAAGGCTTCTACAGGGCTACCAGGAGGGCAACCAAGAGGACTTCCTATCCATTTAGATAGCGCACTTCGCAATTGGACATACCTCCAAAACTGATTATGTGACAGATTATATTTGGCAACAACCTGGTCAAAACTAAGAAAACAGTTCGTCTTTACATTGAATAAATTTTGCACAGTGATAATTTCCTGTTTACGCCACTGTGGCCAATTAACAGATTTTTCCCCAATTAAAATTTTAGGATTGTCCCATAAAGGAGACAATGGTGACCAGTAAAAGTCCCAATGTCCTGTTCTGTGCAATTTAATCCAAATTATTTTGGCTGCAGATATTATAGGATGTTCCCTTTGTGTTTTAGTTTTCACCCCAAATAAATTTAACCATGGGGATTTGCCATTATTGGCCTTACACTCTAGCTGGAACCAAATAGGTTTATCAGACATGTTTGAATCAGGCTCACACTCTCATTTGCTTCACACTTAAAGTCCAAGTGCTGAAACCCCCTCTTTCAGCACTTGTTTGTAACTTTTTAAGACTTAACCGATGGTGTGATTTGCCCCAAAGAAAATCTAGAATCAAGGAATCCAATTCTTTAAAAAAAGAATCTTGGATATAAGTGGGAATATTAGTCAAAAAATAAAATACAGCAGGTGCAATCATCATTCTTATTGAATTGATTTCCCCCCACAATGATAGGTGAATTTTAGACCATCTACCAAAATCTATCTTAATTTTTTCGAATAAGGGGTCCATGTTCCTTTTAACCATATCATTATAATCAGATGTTATCTGTATTCCTAAATATGTAATACTTTTAGATGACCAACGAAATTTCCATTTGTTGAATAAAGAAGATGGACAATGTCCAGACATAGGCATGGCTTCTGATTTATCCCAATTAACACGGTATCCAGATATCAAAGTAAAATCTTCAATACAATCTAATAAAACTGGGATTGATGTTTCAGGTTTTGTTACAAATACCAGCATATCATCTGCGTATAACAGAAGTTTATGGTGCATATTACCCACAGTATATTTGTGTTGTTTCTTAATTTTTGTGCTAATGGTTCTAATGCCAACACAAATAGGCCAGGGCTCAGTGGGCATCCCTGTCTGGTAGATCTCTGTAGATGGAACAGCTCAGATATCAGGCCATTTGTCAAAATACAGGCATTTGGGCGTGTCATATAAAGTTCTTATCCATGTAATAAAATGATCACCAAAGCCAAACTTGGCCAATGCTTTAAACAAATAGTTCCATTTGACACAATCAAAGGCTTTAGCCGTGTCTAATGACAGCAATGGTAGGATTTGTTGAATCATATACACAATGTTGTAGATTGACAAGTCTCCTGATGTTATCTGGACCATATCGATTTGGGATAAAGCCAGACTGATCATGATGTATTATTGTTCCAATAACCATTTTCAAGCGACTTGCTAACACCTTTGCCAGTATTTTTATGATCACCATTCAGTAATGAGATAGGGCGATAGCCACTTGCATCCAAAGCATCTTTCTCCTTTTTATGAATCAAAGTAATTAAAGCATTGATTTTGGTACCTGACTCAAAGGCTTCTTTCTAGACATTAAGCAACAGTGGACTCAGAAGGTCCTCAAATGTTTTGTAGAAATCCAAAGGCAAACCGTCTAAACCTGGGGCCTTGTTCGGTGGCATGCTTTTAATTGCCCGAGAGATTTCTTCCACTTTCAATGGAGCTTCTAAGAACTCCTGATATTTCACAGAAAGCTGAGGCAGGATAAGATTTGCAAAAAATGTTTCAAATTTTAGATCATCTAAAGTTCCTTGTGAGGAATAGAGATTATTGTAAAATTCTTTAAATCTATAATTTATTCGTTTAGATGAAGTTGAGACTGAGCCATCTGATTTTCGTATTCCTGGAATATGATTCATGCTGTTTAATTGCTTAAGGCAGTAAGCTAAGAGTCGACCTGGCTTTTCGCCCATTTCCCAATATGCCTGATTTGTTCGAAACAGAGCATATTCTGCCTTTTTATTGTACAATGTGTTTAGTTTGTATTTAGTACTCATAATTTTGTTCAGCGTTGATCTATTTTTGGTTTGAGAGTGTAGAGATTCAAGGGCTTTAAGCTCGGCTTCCAAAGCAGAAATGTTCTTCTTGGCCTCCTTTTTTTTAAAGGATGCATATGAGATAATTTTACCCCTTAGAAATGCCTTCAAAGTATCCCACTAATTGGCCAAAGTAGTATCTTCCATTTTGTTTGACTCTTTAAAAAATTTTATTTCGTCTCTAATTAAATTTTTTAATTTGGTATCTTTAAGCAAGGATACATTCAAACGCCATCTACGGCTTCTTGGAGTCTGTGACAGGTTGCTAAGGCAAAGAAAAATGGGCGCATGGTAGGAAAGTGCAATATTGCCTATTTTAGAATCTAATGAATTGCAGGGAGACCTCCAGGTTTAAGTGGCCAAAACATTCCACAGGAGATCCCCTCCTCAGATAACCACAAACTCTCTCTCTCAAAGACCTAAGTAAAGACACAAAGTAACTTTTTTATGGCCACAGAGAGCCCTGTATCATCCCAGATGTGATCCGTACCTTCCACCAGGACATCTTAGATTCATGTTTATGACGACCTCTGACATTGCTTAAGAGACCCCTTTTTGCAGACTATCACTATTTCGATATTAAATTGGGACATATATGCTTTTGTGTATCTTTAACTTCACAAACAGACTCCTTTTGCAGAGAACTGGGAATTGAGATAGGACTTTCACACCTTCTTATGAAACTGAACTGTTGTTTGCAACTCTGAAAAGTGCTTTGATGAACTAAGTGCCCTCTCAGCTGGATCTCTGCTCCTCTCCCTGTCTGCCATCAAGATAAGCAGGGTCATAAATATTCTAATGACCTGCTCTCACCTCTGCAGAGGCTGGCAGAGACTTTCTCCTTTGTCCAGTCACAGAACTTCTAAAACTCATGTCTCAGAAGTGTATTTTGTTATTCTGTGTTTACAAAAGATATAGTGAGATGTCAACATGCATTTTGAACCAACTCCCGTTTTCTAGCTGGTTTAAATCAAAAGTTAGAGAAATTATGGTTCATTGTCTTTCTAATTCATTTGCTTCCACAGCTCAACATTGCCACCTTTTGACGTCGGAATGCCATGACATTATCGAGGTTTTCACTGTATTAACTATAAAACTTTGCTTTATTCAGGTTTCAAAGAAGTGGAAAACTGTTTATTCCGCCTTGTATGAACGTATGCTACCATGTCTTCACTGTGATACATATAATAACCATTAGAATGCACACGAACATATAAATAGAAACTAGAACTCACATATTCTTAGATTAGCTTGTATAATCAGTTTTATATTATCTTTGATCGGTTAAAATATATTGTAAGGATCATGGAGGAGTAAACAGATCATTCTTTTTGCGCGTTTTAATATTTTTAATCCTTATTTGATCCGGTTTCATCTCTCCCCTTTGAGCCAAAGGGGGAGGTTTCCCTCAGATTCAAAGGAATGCGCGCCTCAGCCGACACTTCCACGCCCCTTCTCAGAGAAAATCCTTAAAACCAGCCATTTTACGTTTCTCTTCCTCTTTCGACTCTTTCGACTCTTTCGACTCTTACGCCTCTTACGTCTCTTACGCTCTCTTTTTCCTAACTCGCTTCCAGAAACTACGTCGAGCGATTCTTTTGTTTTTCCTTTGGTGCCTCTTTTCTTTTTCTTTACTCTAAGCTCATCCTGGTTACAGAGCGGGCCTCTGCTAACCACGACTCTTAATCATTTTTCTTTTAATCAAAGAATAGATATCTTCGCTCACTACCTGAACAAATAGAGCGACATTTTTACATTTGACGACGATTTTTAATCAAGAACTAATACGATCCCGTTTCACGGCTCCGACAGTTTTTTTAGCGGCTCTTTATTCATCTGTTCTCCAGCCAAACCCGCCGATCAACCGAGACAGACCAAGAGCCTGCGGTTTTGTTTTTGTTTATCAAGCTATTTTTCGGTCAAGTCAACCCCAGAGAAGGACGAACAGTTCCTGCGTTCTCCCCACCATCTACTGAGATCCACCCAGCTGGCCCGAACCGAACCAGAGGCGCTCAAAAGCATCAGCAGGCAGGACGCCAAGACGTTGCCATAGCGACAGACTTCATGACTCGGGGATCCGCTGAGAATTGAAGTTAAAGTCCGTTCAAGACGCAACGTGGTCCCAGCCGAGACTCTGAGCGACCCATTCTCCAACAAAGTAAGCCAGCAAACGCATTGGTGTGATCTGAATTATTGGGTTGACGTCTTAAAATAGCTTGAAATCTTCCTTAAATAGCTTCCAAAATCTTCTTTTAATAACTCCGTTTAGTCACTTATCAGTCGTTCATTTTCCAAATTATTAATCATCTCGTCATACCTTCAGCGGTCTGATTACTCAGTCCATAATCCTAGTTAGAAATGCAAATTTGAATAATTAACACACACACATATACACACATACACACACACACACCTATTATCACCTACACCCACACACACACACCTATTATCACCCACACACACTTATTATCGCACGCACAAACACCATTATACTTATTACTGTATTAATCACTGTTTTGTTATTAGTTTTAGTCAATAAATAGCTTTCATTTAAACCAAAATTACAGTCTCTTTTGCGTTTATATGTGTTGACTGGGGTCAATGTTTTTCGAGGATTCTCGACATTCAGATATTCGACTGACAAATCAAAATTTTTATGAATATTAATTTTTATTAAAGTTTTATTTCCCTAGGAATCTAGGGTGGTGCCCCGATTAATAAACTACAATCAACGAGTGCATACTTATTAAATTAATGTTTAATAAGGCAATATCGCTACAGAATTATTTGCTAAAGTTTCGGATATGACAAAATAGTCAATCCTCGTATAGACATTATGGGGCGGTGAGAAGAATGAATAATCTCGACTATTTGGATGCATTAATCTCCAAATATCTTGGAGTCCTAAATCTGTAGCCAGCTGCTTGATAGCCATTGCCGACTTACTCACAACATTGCTACGTGGAAGTGATCTGTCAAGGTCCCTATCTAGAATTTGATTAAAGTCCCCACCCAGAATTATTGGAACATTCCCTGATTCAAGAAGTAGTTGTGACAAGTTATGAAAAAAGTCTGGTCTATCAGAGTTAGGGTGCGTAAATATTGCACAGGACAATTGGTGTGTCAAACAGTTGTCCTCTGACTAAAACATATCGACCATCTTGAGCCAATAATACCTCAGTCTCAGTATAGGTAACATTTTTATGAATTATAATAGACAACCCTCTGCTTTTGCCTGTTCCAGGGCTTGAAAATACTTTTCCTATCCATGTTCCTCTAAATTTCAATGACTCTGATTTGGTTAAATGGGTTTCCTGGACAAAAGCTATATCTACCTTTGATGATTTTAAGTATGTTATAATTTTCTTTTTCTTTATGACTTTATTTAATACCTTAACATTCCAACTGGCTAATTTTAAATTTGCTACATTACTCATGTGAAGATATTTTTAAAACCAGTGTTACAATTGAATTCACAACAAACAAATCTGGCCAGGTTTGATGAAAAAAAGAAAACAACCATAAACATTCAAAACACACACAAACAAACACAGAACAAACCCCGCAGAACGTGGCTGGAGCACAGAAAAAAAAACAAAACAAGGCACAGTTGTGCCATCTCGGTGAAACCTTGTACGATCACTGGTTTAGTGACACAACGCCAATCTAATAAGGTCGTTACCATTAAGAGAAGAACAGAACTGTGATGAATATGAAAGTAAATGAATGTTTTAGGTGTTCTGGCTGCAAGGAAATGCATGGACAGCATATTTGACAAAACTGTGCATTTAAGCTCAGGACCAGCATTTGAAGCGCAGAAAAATTATGAAGGCCGCATTAACGTGAAGTTCATGTTGACACACAAATTTCTTCTTCTAAATGACTTGAAATGTGATAATTATGAAAGCAAATGATGTTTAAAGTGTTCTGGATGGAAGGAATTGCAGAGACAACATATTTGACCAAACTGTGCATTTCAGCTGAGGAATAGCATTTGAAGCGCAGAAAATTCATGAAGCCTGCACTAACGTGAAGTTCATGTTTACACACAAATTTCTTCTTCAGAATGACTTCAAATGTGATAAACATGAAAGGAAATGATGTTTAAGTTGGTCTGGTTTGAAAGAATTTCATGGACAACATATTTGACCAAACTATACATTTCAGCTCTGGACCAGCATTTGAAGCGCAGAAAATTCATAAAGGCTGCGATGATGTAAAGTTCATGTTGACACTCAAATTTTTCCTTCAGAATGACTTGAAATGTGATAAATATGAAAGCAAATGTTGTTTAAGGTATTCTGGTACGAAAGAATTGCATGGACAGCATATTTTATCAAACTGTGCATTGAAGCACAGGACCAGCATTTGAAGCGCAGACAAATCATGAAGGCTGCATTAACGTGAAGTTCATGTTGACACACAAATTTCTTCTTCAGAATGACTTGAAATGTGATAAACATGAAAGGAATTCAAATGATGTTTGCGTTGACTTGGATTGAAGGAATTCCATGGAAAGCATATTTTATCAAACTGTGCATTTCAGCAGCTCAGGATTAGCATTTGAAGCGCAGAAAAATTATGAAGGCTGCGATGATGGAAAGTTCATGTTGACACACAAATTTTTCCTTCAGAATGACTTGAAATGTGATAAATATGAAAGCAAATGTTGTTTAAGGTATTCTGGTACGAAAGAATTGCATGGACAGCATATTTTACCAAACTGTCCATTTCAACTTGGGACCAGCATTTGAAGCGCAGAAAAATCATGAAGGCTGCATTAATGTGAAGTCCATGTTGACACACAAATTTTTCCTTCAGGATGACTTAAAATGTGATAAACATGAAGGCAAATGATATTTAAGGTGTTCTGGTATGAAGGAATTGCATGGACAACATATTTGAGCAAACTGTCCATTTCAACTTGGGACCAGCATTTGAAGCGCAGAAAAATCATGAAGGCTGCATTAATGTGAAGTCCATGTTGACACACAAATTTTTCCTTCAGGATGACTTAAAATGTGATAAACATGAAAGGAATGCAAATGATGTTTGCGTTGACTTTGTTTGAAGAAATTGCATGGACAGCATATTTTATCAAACTGTTCATTTTCAGCAGCTCAGGACAAGCATTTGAAGCGCAGAACAATCAGGAAGACTGCAGTCACGTGAAGTCCATGTTGTTATACAAACGTCTTCTTCAGAATGACTTGAAATGTGATAAACATGGAAGGAAAGCAAAGGATGTTTGCGTTGACTTGGTTTGAATGAATTTGCAGAGACAGCATATTTGACCAAACTGTGCATTTCAGCTCAGGACCAACATTCGAAGCGCAGAAAAATCATGAAGACTGCGGTAAGGTGTGGTTCATGTTGACACACAAATTTCTTCATCAGAATGACTTTAAATGTCATAAATGTGATGGCAAATGATGTTTGGGTTGACTTAGTTTGAAGAAATTGTATGGACAGCATATTTGACGACACTGTGCATTTCAGCTGAGGACCAGCATTTGAAGCGCAGAAAAATCATGAAGGCTGCATTAACTGAAGTTCATGTTGACACACAAATTTCTCCTTCAGAATGACTTGAAATGTGATAAATATGAAAGCAAATGATGTTTAAGGTGTTCTGGTTTGAAGGAATTTCATGGACATCATATTTGACCAAACTGCATTTCAGCTCAGGACCAGCATTTGAAGCGCAGAAAATTCATAAAGACTGCGGTAAGGTGAGGTTCATGTTGACACAGAAATTTCTTGATCGGAATGACTTCAAATGTGATAAATATGAAGGCAAATGATGTTTAAGTTGGTCTGGTTTGAAAGAATTTCATGGACAACATATTTGACCAAACTATACATTTCAGCTCTGGAAAAGCATTTGAAGCGCAGAAAATTCATGAAGGCTGCGATGATGTAAAGTTCATGTTGACACACAAATTTTCCTTCAGAATGACTTGAAATGTGATAAATATGAAAGCAAATGTTGTTTAAGGTATTCTGGTACGAAAGAATTGCATGGACAGCATATTTTATCAAACTGTGCATTTCAGCAGCTCACGACGAGCATTTGAAGCGCAGAAAAATCATGAAGGCTGCATTCAACGTGAATTTCATGTTGACAAACAAATTTCTTCTTCAGAATGACTTGAATGTGATAAACATGAAAGGAAAGCAAAGGATGTTTGGGTTGACTTGGGTTGAAGGAATTGCATGGACAGCATATTTGATAAAACTGTGCATTTAAGCTCAGGAACAGCATTTAAGCCCAGAAAAATCATGAAGGCTACATTAAGGTGAAGTTCATGTTTACACACAAATTTCTTCTTCAAAATGACTTGAAATGTGATCCACATGAAAGGAAAGCAAAGGATGTTTGCGTTGACTTGGTTTGAATGAATTTGCAGAGACAGCATATTTGACCAAACTGTGCATTTCAGCTCAGGACAAGCATTTGAAGCGCGAATTTATCACTTTTCAAGTCTGTATGAAGGAAAAATTTGTGCATGGACAGAATATTTTATCAAACTGTGCATTTAAGCTCAGGACCAGCATTTGAAACGCAGAAAATTCAGGAAGCCTGCATTAACGTAAAGTTCATGTTGACCACAAATTTCTTCTTCAGAATGAAAACATATGAAAACAAATGATGTTTAACGTGTTCTGGATGGAAGGAATTGCAGAGACAACAACATATCTGACCAAACTATACATTTCAGCTATGGACAAGCAATGAAGCGCAGAAAATTCATGTAGGCTGCATTAACGTGAAGTTCATGCTGACACACAAATTTCTTCTTCAAAATGACTTGAAATGTGATCCACATGAAAAGAAAGCAAAGGATATTTGCGTTGACTTGGTTTAAATGAATTTGCAGAGACAGCATATTTGACCAAACTTTGCTCAGGACCAGCATTTGAAGCGCAGAAAAATCATGAAGACTGCAGTCACGTGAAGTCCATGTTGACATACAAACGTCTTCTTCAGAATGACTTGAAATGTGATAAAAATGAAAGGAAAGCAAAGGATGTTTGCGTTGACTTGGGTTGAATGAATTTGCAGAGACAGCATATTTGACCAAACTGTGCATTTCAGCTCAGGACCAGCATTTGAAGCGCAGAAAAATTATGAAGGCATCATTAACGTGAAGTTCATGTTGACACACAAATTTCTCCTTCAGAATGACTTGAAATGTGATCCACATGAAAGGAAAGCAAAGGATGTTTGCGTTGACTTGGGTTGAATGAATTTGCAGAGACAACATATTTGACCAAACTATACATTTCAGCTCTGGAAAAGCATTTGAAGCGCCGAAAATTCATCAAGGCTGCGATGATGTAAAGTTCATGTTGACACACAAATTTTTCCTTCAGAATGACTTGAAAAGTGATAAATATGAAAGGAAATGATGTTTCAGGTGTTCTGGATGGAAGGAATTGCAGAGACAACATATTTGACCAAACTGAGCATTTCAGCTGAGGACCAACATTTGAAGCGCAGAAAAATCATGAAGGCTGCATTAAGGTGAATTTCATGTTGACACAAATTTCTCCTTCAGAATGACTTGAAATGTGATCCACATGAAAGGAAAGCAAAGGATGTTTGCGTTGACTTGGGTTGAATGAATTTGCAGAGACAACATATTTGACCAAACTATACATTTCAGCTCTGGACAAGCATTTGAAGCGCCTATTCATCACTTTTCAAGTCATTATGAAGGAAAAATTTGTGCCTGGACAGAATATTTTATTAAAATGTGCATTTAAGCTCAGGACCAGCATTTGAAGCGCAGAAAATTCATGAAGGCTGCTCTAACGTGAAGTTCATGTTGACACACAAATTTTTCCTTCAGAATAACTTGAAATGTGAAAAATATGAAAGCAAATGATGTTTAAGGAGTTCTGGTTTGAAGGAATTGTTTGGACAGCATATGTTATCAAACTGTGCATTTCAGCTCAGGACGAACATTTGAAGCGCAGAAAAATCATGAAGACTGCGATGATGTAAAGTTCATGTTGACACACAAATATCTTCATCAGAATGACTTGAAATGTGATACATATGAAGGCAAATGATGTTTAAAGTGTTCTGCTTTTGAATGAATTGCATGGACAGCATATTTTATCCAACTGTGCATGTCCTCTCAGGACCAGCATTTGAAGCTCAGAACAATGATGAAGACTGCGGTAAGGTGAGGTTCATGTTGACACACAAATTTCTTCATCAGAATGACTTGAAATGTGACAAATATGAAAGCAAATGATGTTTAAGGTGTTCTGGTTTGAAGGAATGTCATGGACATCATATTTGACCAAACTGCATTTCAGCTCTGGACAAGCATTTGAAGCGCAGAAAATTCATGAAGGCTGCTCTAACGTGAAGTTCATTTTGACACACAAATTTTTCCTTCAGAATAACTTGAAATGTGATAAATATGAAAGCAAATGATTTTTAAGGAGTTCTGGTTTGAAGGAATTGTTTGGACAGCATATATTATCAAACTGTGCATGTCCTCTCAGGACCAGCATTTGAAGCTCAGAACAATGATGAAGAATGCGGTAAGGTGAGGTTCATGTTTACACACGAATTTCTTCATCAGAATGACTTCAAATGTGATAAATATGAAAGGAAAAGATATTTAAGTTGGTCTGGTTTGAAGGAATTGTTTGGACAGCATATTTGACCAAACTGTGCATTTCAGCTCAGGACAAGCAATTGAAGCGCGAATTTATGACTTTTCAAGGCTTTATGAAGGAAAAATTTGTGCATGGACAGAATATTTTATCAAACTGTGCATTTCAGCTCAGGACCAGCATTTGAAGCGCAGAAAATTCAGGAAGCCTGCATTAACGTGAAGTTCATGCTGACACACAAATTTCTCCTTCAGAATGACTTGAGAAGTGATGAATATGAAAACAAATGATGTTTAAGGAGTTCTGGTTTGAAGGAATTGCAGAGACAACAACATATTTGACAAAACTATACATTTCAGCTATGGACAAGCATTGCAGTGTTAAAAATTCATGAAGGCTGCAGTAACATGAAGTTCATGTTGACACACAAATTTCTCCTTCAGAATGACTTGAAATGTGATAATTACGAAAGCAAATGATGTTTAAAGTGTTCTGGATGGAAGGAATTGCAGTGACAACATATTTGACCAAACTGCATGTCAGCTCAGGACCAGCATTTGAAGCGCAAAACAATCATGAAGACTGCGGTAAGGTGAGGTTCGTGTTCACACACATTTCTTCATCAGAATGACTTCAAATGTGATAAATATGAAGGCAAATTATGTTTAAGTTGGTCTGGTTTGAAGTAATTTCATGGACAACATATTTGACCATACTATACATTTCAGCTCTGGTAAAGCATTTGAAGCGCAGAAAATTCATGAAGACTGCGATGATGTAAAGTTCATGTTGACACACAAATTTCTTCATCAGAATGACTTGAAATGTGATACATATGAAGGCAAATGATGTTTAAAGTGTTCTGCTTTTGAATGAATTGCATGGACAGCATATTTTATCCAACTGTGCATGTCCTCTCAGGACCAGCATTTGAAGCTCAGAACAATGATGAAGACTGCGGTAAGGTGAGGTTCATGTTGACACACAAATTTCTTCATCAGAATGACTTCAAATGTGATAAATATGAAGGCAAATGATGTTTAAGGTGTTCTGGTTTGAAGGAATTTCATGGACATCATATTTGACAAAACTATACATTTCAGCTCTGGAAAAGCATTTGAAGCGCCGAAAATTCATCAAGGCTGCGATGATGTAAAGTTCATGTTGACACACAAATTTTTCCTTCAGAATGACTTGAAAAGTGATAAATATGAAAGGAAATGATGTTTCAGGTGTTCTGGATGGAAGGAATTGCAGAGACAACATATTTGACCAAACTGAGCATTTCAGCTGAGGACCAACATTTGAAGCGCAGAAAAATCATGAAGGCTGCATTAAGGTGAATTTCATGTTGACACAAATTTCTCCTTCAGAATGACTTGAAATGTGATCCACATGAAAGGAAAGCAAAGGATGTTTGCGTTGACTTGGGTTGAATGTATTTGCAGAGACAACATATTTGACCAAACTATACATTTCAGCTCTGGACAAGCATTTGAAGCGCCTATTCATCACTTTTCAAGTCATTATGAAGGAAAAATTTGTGCCTGGACAGAATATTTTATTAAAATGTGCATTTAAGCTCAGGACCAGCATTTGAAGCGCAGAAAATTCATGAAGGCTGCTCTAACGTGAAGTTCATGTTGACACACAAATTTTTCCTTCAGAATAACTTGAAATGTGAAAAATATGAAAGCAAATGATGTTTAAGGAGTTCTGGTTTGAAGGAATTGTTTGGACAGCATATGTTATCAAGCTGTGCATTTCAGCTCAGGACGAACTTTTGAAGCGCAGAAAAATCATGAAGACTGCGATGATGTAAAGTTCATGTTGACACACAAATATCTTCATCAGAATGACTTGAAATGTGATACATATGAAGGCAAATGATGTTTAAAGTGTTCTGCTTTTGAATGAATTGCATGGACAGCATATTTTATCCAACTGTGCATGTCCTCTCAGGACCAGCATTTGAAGCTCAGAACAATGATGAAGACTGCGGTAAGGTGAGGTTCATGTTGACACACAAATTTCTTCATCAGAATGACTTCAAATGTGATAAATATGAAGGCAAATGATGTTTAAGTTGGTCTGGTTTGAAGTAATTTCATGGACAACATATTTGACCAAACTATACATTTCAGCACTGGAAAAGCATTTGAAGCGCAGAAAATTCATGAAGTCTGCGATGATGTAAAGTTCATGTTGACACACAAATTTCTCCTTCACAATGACTTCAAATGTGATACATATGAAGGCAAATGATGTTTGTGTTGACTTAGTTTGAAGAAATTGTATGGACAACATATTTTACCAAACTGTGCATTTCAGCTCAGGACCAGCATTTGAAGCGCAGAAAATTCATGAAGGCTGCTCTAACGTGAAGTTCATTTTGACACACAAATTTTTCCTTCAGAATAACTTGAAATGTGATAAATATGAAAGCAAATTATTTTTAAGGAGTTCTGGTTTGAAGGAATTGTTTGGACAGCATATATTATCAAACTGTGCATGTCCTCTCAGGACCAACATTTGACGCGCAGAAAAATCATGAAGACTGCAGTCACGTGAAGTTCATGTTGACGCACAAATTTCTCCTCCAGAATGACTTGAAATGTGACAAATATGAAAGCAAATGATGTTTAAGGTGTTCTGGTTTGAAGGAATGTCATGGACATCATATTTGACCAAACTGCATTTCAGCTCTGGACAAGCATTTGAAGCGCAGAACAATCATGAAGAATGCGGTAAGGTGAGGTTCATGTTTACACACGAATTTCTTCATCAGAATGACTTCAAATGTGATAAATATGAAAGGAAAAGATATTTAAGTTGGTCTGGTTTGAAGGAATTGTTTGGACAGCATATTTGACCAAACTGTGCATTTCAGCTCAGGACAAGCAATTGAAGCGCGAATTTATGACTTTTCAAGGCTTTATGAAGGAAAAATTTGTGCATGGACAGAATATTTTATCAAACTGTGCATTTCAGCTCAGGACCAGCATTTGAAGCGCAGAAAATTCAGGAAGCCTGCATTAACGTGAAGTTCATGCTGACACACAAATTTCTCCTTCAGAATGACTTGAGAAGTGATAAATATGAAAACAAATGATGTTTAAGGAGTTCTGGTTTGAAGGAATTGCAGAGACAACAACATATTTGACAAAACTATACATTTCAGCGATGGACAAGCATTGCAGTGCAAAAAATTCATGAAGGCTGCAGTAACATGAAGTTCATGTTGACACACAAATTTCTCCTCCAGAATGACTTGAAATGTGATAATTACGAAAGCAAATGATGTTTAAAGTGTTCTGGATGGAAGGAATTGCAGTGACAACATATTTGACCAAACTGCATTTCAGCTCTGGACAAGCATTTGAAGCGCAAAACAATCATGAAGACTGCGGTAAGGTGAGGTTCGTGTTCACACACATTTCTTCATCAGAATGACTTCAAATGTGATAAATATGAAGGCAAATTATGTTTAAGTTGGTCTGGTTTGAAGTAATTTCATGGACAACATATTTGACCATACTATACATTTCAGCTCTGGTAAAGCATTTGAAGCGCAGAAAATTCATGAAGACTGCGATGATGTAAAGTTCATGTTGACACACAAATTTCTTCATCAGAATGACTTGAAATGTGATACATATGAAGGCAAATGATGTTTAAAGTGTTCTGCTTTTGAATGAATTGCATGGACAGCATATTTTATCCAACTGTGCATGTCCTCTCAGGACCAGCATTTGAAGCTCAGAACAATGATGAAGACTGCGGTAAGGTGAGGTTCATGTTGACACACAAATTTCTTCATCAGAATGACTTCAAATGTGATAAATATGAAGGCAAATGATGTTTAAGGTGTTCTGGTTTGAAGGAATTTCATGGACATCATATTTGACAAAACTATACATTTCAGCTCTGGAAAAGCATTTGAAGCGCCGAAAATTCATCAAGGTTGCGATGATGTAAAGTTCATGTTGACACACAAATTTTTCCTTCAGAATGACTTGAAAAGTGATAAATATGAAAGGAAATGATGTTTCAGGTGTTCTGGATGGAAGGAATTGCAGAGACATCATATTTGACCAAACTGAGCATTTCAGCTGAGGACCAACATTTGAAGCGCAGAAAAATCATGAAGGCTGCATTAAGGTGAATTTAATGTTGACACAAATTTCTCCTTCAGAATGACTTGAAATGTGATCCACATGAAAGGAAAGCAAAGGATGTTTGCGTTGACTTGGGTTGAATGAATTTGCAGAGACAACATATTTGACCAAACTATACATTTCAGCTCTGGACAAGCATTTGAAGCGCCTATTCATCACTTTTCAAGTCATTATGAAGGAAAAATTTGTGCCTGGACAGAATATTTTATTAAAATGTGCATTTAAGCTCAGGACCAGCATTTGAAGCGCAGAAAATTCATGAAGGCTGCTCTAACGTGAAGTTCATGTTGACACACAAATTTTTCCTTCAGAATAACTTGAAATGTGAAAAATATGAAAGCAAATGATGTTTAAGGAGTTCTGGTTTGAAGGAATTGTTTGGACAGCATATATTATCAAACTGTGCATGTCCTCTCAGGACCAACATTTGACGCGCAGAAAAATCATGAAGACTGCAGTCACGTGAAGTTCATGTTGACGCACAAATTTCTCCTCCAGAATGACTTGAAATGTGACAAATATGAAAGCAAATGATGTTTAAGGTGTTCTGGTTTGAAGGAATGTCATGGACATCATATTTGACCAAACTGCATTTCAGCTCTGGACAAGCATTTGAAGCGCAGAACAATCATGAAGAATGCGGTAAGGTGAGGTTCATGTTTACACACGAATTTCTTCATCAGAATGACTTCAAATGTGATAAATATGAAAGGAAAAGATATTTAAGTTGGTCTGGTTTGAAGGAATTGTTTGGACAGCATATTTGACCAAACTGTGCATTTCAGCTCAGGACAAGCAATTGAAGCGCAAATTTATCACTTTTCAAGGCTTTATGAAGGAAAAATTTGTGCATGGACAGAATATTTTATCAAACTGTGCATTTCAGCTCAGGACCAGCATTTGAAGCGCAGAAAATTCAGGAAGCCTGCATTAACGTGAAGTTCATGCTGACACACAAATTTCTCCTTCAGAATGACTTGAAATGTGACAAATATGAAAGCAAATGATGTTTAAGGTGTTCTGGTTTGAAGGAATGTCATGGACATCATATTTGACCAAACTGCATTTCAGCTCTGGACAAGCATTTGAAGCGCAGAACAATCATGAAGAATGCGGTAAGGTGAGGTTCATGTTTACACACGAATTTCTTCATCAGAATGACTTCAAATGTGATAAATATGAAAGGAAAAGATATTTAAGTTGGTCTGGTTTGAAGGAATTGTTTGGACAGCATATTTGACCAAACTGTGCATTTCAGCTCAGGACAAGCAATTGAAGCGCGAATTTATGACTTTTCAAGGCTTTATGAAGGAAAAATTTGTGCATGGACAGAATATTTTATCAAACTGTGCATTTCAGCTCAGGACCAGCATTTGAAGCGCAGAAAATTCAGGAAGCCTGCATTAACGTGAAGTTCATGCTGACACACAAATTTCTCCTTCAGAATGACTTGAGAAGTGATAAATATGAAAACAAATGATGTTTAAGGAGTTCTGGTTTGAAGGAATTGCAGAGACAACAACATATTTGACAAAACTATACATTTCAGCGATGGACAAGCATTGCAGTGTTAAAAATTCATGAAGGCTGCAGTAACATGAAGTTCATGTTGACACACAAATTTCTCCTTCAGAATGACTTGAAATGTGATAATTACGAAAGCAAATGATGTTTAAAGTGTTCTGGATGGAAGGAATTGCAGTGACCAAACTATACATTTCAGCTCTGGACAAGCATTTGAAGCGCGTATTTATCACTTTTCAAGTCATTATGAAGGAAAAATTTGTGCATGGACAGAATATTTTATCAAACGGTTGTCAAGTATGATGCAGATGTTGAGGTCTCAGAGAGGACTCAGGCTCATTATGGCCCTAAGGTAACAAAGGTTTTGAAGCAGACAAATAAAGATCTTAAGAAGAAACATTATAAGTTAACCATATGATTATGCTTGCTGAAATATATATATATACATTTTTGAAGTGTTGATTTGATTAAAGTAATGATTCAGATGATTTATTATGTTCAGATTGAGAGGAATGATTTAAGAAGTGATTCCGTGTGAAGTAATCCTTGTTTAGGCTCTGGGTGTGAGTACAGGCCTCATAGGCTTGTGTGTCCAGGCCTTAAGAAAGCAGAAGTGCAGTAAACAACAGTCACCATGACTCGGCAGCCACAATGACATTGCAGCCTCCTCGGAAAAAAGGGAAGTTTGGGAAAAACCCAAGAGGGCTGGCTGAAATGTGTGTGTGTTAAACAGAATGTGGACACTGTGTATTTGCTGTAACAACATGACTTCTGTATTACTGCTGTATGTGATGACAAGTTGATTGCATAAGTTAGACCGTGTCAGAGGGCGTACCTAGCCAGTTTTGTGTGTCCGGAGAGAGTATAAGAATGGGAGAGCAGAGACATTATTGGGGAGATGTTCGCCGGAGCTGCTAAAGAAGAGCTGCAAAGGGAACTTGGCCGGAGTTCTGAAGAATCTTCAACTTCCTCTATTGCCCTAGAGATGGGAAGACTACGCGGGACTTCGGCTCCAGAGATCGCTGAGGACATCGTTGGAAGCAAAGTCTTTTTCTGACTTTGTTCAACAAGTGAAGACCACACTCTGCCAAACGGAGAGTCCTAAGAGGTTCTGCAGTTATCCAGAAGAGACCAATAGAGGGGAGAACCGACTACACCCGAAGAGGCAAAGGAGGCAACAGCACCGGGCTGTTCCCCTCCCCGGGGCTGGGAGACCCAGTGACCCACTACAGCCTGAACAGACGAGGGTTTTTCCATCACCACCATACCACAGAGAAGACAGCTGGGGCGTAAGCACTAACGTTCCAGCCAATTCCAGAGATAACTGCCAGACCACGATTGGCTTACAGGACTCCTCCACTCCCCCCTGCCGAGGGATAAGATCCTTTTCTCCACAAAGAAGACATTGTACCGAGTCCTCTGGACAACTGAGGGCTTTTCCCAGACGCAAGTCAAGACCGAGTGATACGGTAGTGGCCACGCTGTTCGCTCTCTCTCCTAAATTCAATAATTAGAGAAGATTGTCAGGTACGCTCAATTTAGTTACTTTAGTATCATTTTTAATCAGAAATAATTAATTGTTTTAATCATGAATTGATTCTGTGCTCTTGCTAAACTTGCTTAATAAAACGCTCTATTGCATTTAAAGAGAAGCCTAATGAAATTATTATAAACCACTGAAAATCTGCATAGTGGTAAAAAGTTAAGTTGATTGTGTGCATTCAATCCAATGGTTCTTAAAGGTTACTTAGTCCAAAGTGAGAGTGTTTAAACATTACCCCTGAGGTTAGTTCTTTCCAAACCTCTAAAACGAACCCAGGAATAGCACCAAGTGCAGAAGAGAAGCTGACCGATAACGAATGTGAATGATAGATCAAATCTACTACTTAGAAAGGCTGCTTGGTGGGATAGCATTTATCAGATAAGAGGGGTGAGACATTCGGATGCAAGGCAGTTAGAACCTGGGCGAGTGTCTCTCGATTCCAGCTTAATTTATTCTGCTGAAACCTGTTAGGTGAAATACCAATAGGTAGATAGAATGTAACCCTTTAAACGGAGAGCTGGACCAAATTTAACCTGAGGCAAGGGTTAAAAAAGGCTAGACTGGCGAACATGGCGTCCCTGGGTGGGCACAAGTGAAAAGAAAAGTGTCCAAAAGAAGATTCTGAGGGTCCGGCACCGACACCTAGAATCAACCGCCAGAACCTTTCAGTGGAAACTGGGGAAGATAGGGCCAATCTCTTCTAACCGAGGGTCCACGCTGTGGAGATCGGGGAAAGAGAAGACGAGACCTTCTGACCGAGGATCCACAGCACGGGAGATCAGCCGACAGAGAGACTCGGGATCATCACGCCTGACGGGAGGTACAGTGAGAACCGCAGGCTCGAAGAAGCCGCAGTGACCTTGGGCCAGCGCATCCCAGAAAAAAGGCAGCGCGGAGCAGCCAGACGAGGTCTGCACTCATCCCTGCTCAAAGGTCCTACGAGAGGTTTTGAGGGAGCAGACGACTCGAGACGACAAAGACGATGGCTGAGAGCCAACAAGACAAAGATGTGCTCGTCCCTGATAAAGAAGAAGCGACAGCCCCACAAGACGACACAAAAGCCGGAGGGTCCGGTGAGCGAAGAGAGGAAGATCCATCCCCCGAAGCCCCAGTGCCGGGGGAAACAACGATCAACAAAGTGGTGAAGGACTCCACTTCAAAGAAGACTCACCCAGACTGCACTCCAGCCTTCCAGTACCAGATTGTCCTGGCAGGTAATGGGTGGGATACCTGGGAGGAAGAAATAAAGAAGCATGTGCACAACTTTAACCAGAAGCTGACAAGAGAGCAACTGAAGGAACAAATTCAGACGGGCCTCGACAAAGACGAGTGCTTCACCTCCCACGAGCGATTGGGGAAGCACTGGCTGACGGTGCTAGGAGGCATGACAACACCGCCCAGGTCGAAAGATGGCGTGAAGCAATGGTTGATCTGGTGGGGTGAGTACCTGGCAGGGTCGACACGAAGTGCTCCTATGTCAAAAGTTGCCATGATATTGAGTCCTTCTGCAGAGTATGACGCTGTGGTAAAGATGCTTGCCAAAGAAACGGGAGTGGTGCCAGTCCTGATCTCCAACAAAGTGCGGGCAACGGCCATCCAGAAGGACCACCGAGATGTGCTGAGGCCTATACATGAGTATAAAGCCTCAAGGAGTGAGATGACGGTTGAAGAGGACCGGCGGAGCGAGCAGACGCACTCAGGCTCGGTGAATGACTCGGAAGAAGAAGACGCAGGTACCGAGGGACCTGAGTATGCCGGGCTGCCAGAGCCAACAGGGTTCGCCAAATGGGAAGCCCTGCAGATGGAATTTGGTGGACCGAGTCGTCCGTACCCGGCGCCCCGACCAAGCCTCGCAGGGGACTACTCAGCGCTGTCCCCCACGACTCAAAGGGACATGTATGCTACTGATGGGCTCATCGCATCCAGCAAAAAGATCCTCCAGTCCCTGAAGGAGTATACTGCCGCCCACAAAGCCGCGAGGTGCCCAGCTGATGAGGACCTCATTGGGGACGAATCGATGAGCGACAAATCCGAGAGGACTCTCCCCACCTTACCACCGTTGCCCACAGATGGTAAGAAATTCAGCAACCAGACGGGGGCTACAGCTTACTACATCGAAGGAGACCCTTGGCAGTACCACGCAGATGCCCTGCTGGTGATATCCTCCTCCATCCTGAAGGTCAGAAATACAGCTTTCAGAAAAGCCCTCGCACGCAGAGGTGGCGAAGAGTACAAGAGGGAGAGAGAAGAAGCCAGTAAGGAGAATAGAAATCGTCCAGACGGATGTAGATCTGTAGTGGTAACTAGCGGGGGAGATTCAACGTACTACTCTATAATCCATGTGATAGAAGATGAATATCGTGATGGAGATGACATTGAGTCATACAGAAGAAGGCTGTATGGTGCCCTGATCAAAGGACTGGCGAAAGCAAATGACCTGAAGTACAGGAGAGTGGTCATTTGTGCTGATGGACTGAGATCCAACACGCTGCCCTGGGAAGTGGCAGAGGAAGCAGCCACAAGAGCGGCAAAATGGCAGCTGATGGCGCATGAAGTCTGTAATGAGTTAAAGCAACTGGTGGTCATGACCTCTCAAGCTCAGAACAAGGAGCGGAGAGATCGCATACTGAAGCCCTGCAAGGATGCAGAGAAGGCGAGAGGCCTTAAAGCAAAAGGGAAAACTGATCGACTAGCAGAAGACGGAGCAAAGATGCCTGAGGCGTTCAGCCCTGAACGGGAGAGAAAATCATCCACACCTGGTGAGGCAGCCCCGCCTGGAGCTTACCCTGGAGGTGAACACAGCTATGTCCAGAGCCAACCTCAGCACAAGTCCATGGTAATATGGAAGCAAGAGACTCCTCCAGGAGCTGTGGTACAGAGGCTGTACCTACGGGACCAAGAAGGGGCCATGGGAGACGCAAGCCCCGAAGGTGATTATACCAACCTGCAAACCACTGGGCAGGACCCAAGGGAGCAGAGAACACCAAGAACCCCTGTAACTACAGGCCCAGCAGTTTCACCCATCACTCCAGGACCAACGCCTCCTGTCCCGAGACGACGCACCAGTTTGGAGCCAAGACGTGTTACCGTCAACCCAGCACCGGAACCAGATATCGTGGTGAGCAGCAGTGAGTCGTCTGATGAAGAAGAAGAACAAGAAGACGACCAGTCACTAGAATCGGTCCCCCATCAGACACCCAATCCTCCAAAAGACCTCAGAGTGGGCACCAGAAAAGGTGAGAAGAAACCGGTGGAAATGGTGTCAGTGAGAAGAACCTCAGAAAGGTTGGCAAGAGATCCAAGCTTCGGCCCCATAAAAACCAGAGATGAGAGGCAAGCATACATGCCAGAGATCGGCCAGACCAGCTATGATGTGCCAGTCAGCTGGGCTGAAAAACCAGATGAGAGGAAAATCCTGCCGGTGAGTGCTACATTTGGGGAATGGGCTAATATATTGATGATGCTTAGTTATGGAACTCTAGCAGCATGTACGCAGCTGACAGCTGGTTTCAGAATGGCCTTCATCGCCATAACCCATGATGTGATGCTTCGGAGAATGAAGAGGGCAGCATACAGCTACTCCAAAGAAGTGGAAAGGGCAATGCTGGAATACTTTTCCGAGGATGAAGAAACCGGAGAAAGACCCCAACAACAGCCACAGCCACGAGAGGCCCCAGCAGCATCTGCAGCTGGAGCAGCAGGTAATGCAATGAGCCTGCTAACACCAACTCAGGGCTTCACAGAATTCAAAAAGGTCAAAATGCTGGTGAAGGATAAAGAGTCTGGGCAAAGCATGGTAAACTACCTGAGAGACAACTGGTCACTGGTGAAGAACACCACTACGTGTGAAGAAGCCAGAAAGCTGTGGTTAACCTATGCAGCAGGTAACACAGTGAAAGAGGGAGAAACGTCTCAGAGCCATTATGACCGGTTGGTGCTTGAAGACTCAGATGATGAAGAGAGCTGGTTACTCAGAGTCAAAGCAAGGCTGGAGAAGGGACAGACCCTCACCCTCATTTGGCATGAGATCAAGGACAAAGTCCCACCATCAAGGTATGTAAGAGCCCTGAGGATCCTAACTAAAGGCCAGAGGGATGAGGTGGACTTCGCCGCCATGCCATATGAAACTACAGTATCCCAGCTCAATGCAGCCGTAAAGGGGTGGGACCTGAAGAGGAGGTTCTACCAGACGAGAAAAGAAAAGGAGTCACAACAGCAACCACCAAAGGCTAAGCCACCACAAAAGACCCCTCAACGACCAAGAGAACCAAACCAACCACAGCGTTCTCGGTCCTGGCCTAACCGACCAGCCCCCAGAGACCAGACAAGACCAGCCCAGAACAAGCAACCTTTCCAGCCTCGACAGACCCAGAAGCCGGCTGGTGAAAGGAAGAGCGATTACCTGCCCCCAGAAGAATACAGAAAGCTGACCCCGGAGCAGAGAGACGCCTTCCGTGCCGCTCGCCAAGCAGCAGGCACTCAGGGGCCTGAGAAATGATGGCCCAAGAGGCGCGGGTCACCCTGGAACATGCCTACTGGAAGGGGGATGAAATCTACACTGATGTGGATGGAGTCCCTTACCAAGTAGACTCCGGGGCAGAGGTGTCGATGACCCATAAGAGCCTCGACATAGCAGGACACCTACAGGCCCAACTAGCTGATGGAGCAGTTAGAGAGTTCCCATATGCAATTTGGAAAGGAATTGTATGGGTTCTTGGGCCTTTCAATCTGGTAACAACAAAAGACCTGAAGCGGCTACATCAACCCAAGAGGAACATGCCCGTCAAGAGACTAAAGAAGTTGCATGCACGCATGATCCGCTTTACACCTCAACAAGAAGAGTTCCAGCTCAAGCAGTGGTACAAGCCAGTCGATGTGGAAGAAGTCGCAGCACAGAAGGTTGAAGAAAGTGATCTGTCAGCTGCAGGAAAAGAGCGGCTGAAGGAAATCATCTCCAGAGCTAAGGTAGCGCGGTTCAAGAATGATTGTGGGGATCTTGGGGAGAAGTACACCCATACTATCATTGGAGGAGTGCATCCAGCGGTCCGCCAATATCCCCTCAATCCAGGTGCAGTAGAAGAAATGGACCTGATCGTCAAAGAGCTGAGTGCACTGGGGATAATCCGGGAAGAGCCGAATCCAATAACCAACAGTCCGATCCAGGCAGTGAAGAAACCTGAGTCGGCGGGTGGAGGATGGAGGCCAGTGATCAACTTTAAAGCCCTTAACCGACGGACGACCGCGAACAAGGCAAGTTTGATCAATCCCCAGGGCACCCTGAAGACTCTACAAGTCAAAAAGTACAAATCATGCATTGACCTGGCGAACGGATTCTTCTCTCTGCGCCTAGCCAAGGCTTCACAAGGCAAAACAGCGTTCACGCATAAGGGAAAAGCTTATGTCTGGACCCGACTGCCCCAGGGCTTCAAGAACTCGCCGAATGTGTTCCAAGCTGCTGTAATGGATATTCTGCAAGGACTTGGAGCGACAATCTACATAGACGACGTGTTCATCGCAGACGACTCTGAGGAAGAACATCTGGCAAAGCTGCAGAAGATTGTTGAAAAGCTGACAGATGCAGGCCTAAAGCTGAACCTGAAAAAGTGTCAATTTGGCCAGTTTGAGGTAAACTACTTAGGATTCCAGGTCTCAACCGACCTAGGAATCTCTGAAGGATACCGAGAAAAGTTGGACCAAATTAGACCTCCAGGATCGCTGAGAGAACTACAGCAGATCCTAGGTTTGTGCAACTACGTGAGAGACCATGTCCCTGGGTACCAGAAGTATGCCAGATCACTGTATGCAAGATTGAAGAAAGCTGAAGACCAGCCTGAGGAGGACCATGACAAGACTTGGACATGGACAGCGACAGACCAGCACCATCTGGAAGAACTGAAGAAGGCGATCCAGGGAGCCCTACGGTTGGAACCCAGGAGCCTGACGACCAGATTGGTAGCTGAGACGAGCTGCGACGACGATGACGCCGTGGTAAAAGTCAGTAACGAAGGAGCAGGAATTGTGGCTCTATGGAGCTACACACTGACATCCGTGGAGAAGAAGTACCCGCCAGAAGAAAAGGAATTGGCGGTCCTGGCAAGATACTGGAGCGCCATGAAGGACCTGGCACAGGGTCAGGGCATCAAAGTCAACACCCAGAGCCAAGTACACCGATTCCTGAGAAAGGCCACTGTAGAGAGTACCAAGGCGACCAATGCGAGATGGGGAAGATGGGAAGACATCCTACTGGACCCAGACCTCGAGATTGGGCCAACTCAACCTGCAAGTAAGAAAGCACCGAAACCTGAAGAACCAACAGAGGATCCATGTGAATGGACTCTGTACACCGACGGATCGAGAAAGGGTCCAGACAGCACTGCCTATTGGGGCTTCATCCTTAACACTCGCAAGACTATGCTTTTAGGATACTCCTTTAAGGACTGAAGAGGGATCATTTAATCCTCCTGTCCTGCTCTGTCTGCCCCGGAATATGCATTATGCTAATCATGTGGCAACTTGTTGCAGGGAGAACAGTGGAAGGTGTGAACGGTGTGTGTGGGCGGGGGGTGGGAGGAAATATGCTCCCCCTTCCCAGGGGGGATTCTGCTCCTGCCCTGGGATGTGGACTGATCATTACGCTAATTATGTGGCAGCTTCTGGATGGGAGAACAGTGGAAGGTGTGGAAGGTGTGAAAGGTGTGTGTGGGCGGGGGGTGGGAGGAAATATGCTCCCCCTTCCCAGGGGGGATTGGCATAAAAAGTCTGAAAAACACTTTTGTGGTCATTAGCTACATTAGCTATATGAGACATACAAGATCCCATTGGACAACCTGCCAGTTCGTCATCTGCTCCAAGACCTCTCCAAAAAAAGATGCAGAGAAGATTCACTACTGAGCAGGCTTTGCAAATGATTCTGACTGAAACAAGCGCTTTTGACTCTGATGGAGAGGACATAGACCTTCAGTCAGATTCTGACTCGGAGCAGTTTACGGGTAAGATTTCTCAAACATCAAATTTCTGTTTCAGAATACTTCACATTTAATTTCAAAGATTTTGTTCTTTTGGGGAATATTTTTTTAACTTCAAGATTTTTATTTTATTTTATTTATTTATTTATTTATTTATTTATTTATTTTTTACAAATTTCTAGATAAAAATGACACATTTTAGATCAGAGGTCATCAATGTTTTCACAGAAGGAGCCCGAAAAATGGGAACTTCTGAACCAAGGGCCACAATACTGACAGAGTTCAGAATAAAGACAAACAGAACAATGAAAAGATGTGATATAATTTGACTCTTTTCTACATTGGTACATTTGTCTTTGCTAACGATATAAATTTGTTCAATTTGCAGAGGAAGACGCTCCCCCTCCCCAGAAGAGGACAAAACGGCTGGATACCGCAATAACGGAGACCGCAAAAGATGGCACAGTGTGGTGCAAGGAAGAGGTTGGACGACATCTGAAATTTGCTCCTATTGAACCTTACGCTGCAGAAGGAGAGCCAACACATGAAGCCAGAATAAGGATCAAAACTCGCCTTCAAAGCTTCCTCTGTTTTCTCACTCTCCAGATGCTTCGTACCATTCAAGCATGCACAATTGAGCATGCAAGGGAAACAGAGACTGTGGATTGGTTCATGGCTATTCCAGAACTAATGGCTTTCATTGCAGTTGTCATCTGGCGAGGGGTGACTAAGGTTCCATCATTGTCTGACAACTGGTCAGAGATGTATGAAAACAAACGGATTATGGAAACAATGAGTAGAGACCGCTTCAAAGACATAATGCAGCACCTACGGTTTGATAGTAAGAACACACGGGCTGAGCGAGTGCAGACAGACAAGTTTGCAGCTATTTCCGAATTATGGGAATCATTTCGACAGAACTGTGTCACATTCTACAGACCTGGTCGGCACATCACAATCGATGAACAACTTTATCCATCAAAGACACGTTGCCCTTTTCTGCAATATATTGCTACAAAACCGGATAAATTTGGTATCAAGTTTTGGGTGGCGTGTGACTTGAAATCAAAGTATATTTGCAATGTCTTTCCATATGTTGGCAAAGAACCTGGCCGTCCCAAAGAGGAGAGACTGTCTGAGAGTGTGGTAATGAAGTTGATGGGACCATTTCTTGATCAGGGCACAACTGTCACGACGGACAATTTTTTCACATCAATTTCACTTGCAAGAAAATTACGCAGCCGGAAAACTACCATTCTTGGGACACTCAATAAAATTCGCAGAGAAATTCCCCCTTCAGCTCGAGAGATAAAGCAAAGTGAGTTCAGCACTCAGGTGTTTTCAACAACTGATGCAACACTGACAGTGTACGCAGCCAGCCGGAAGAAGACAGTCTACGTTATGAGCAGCATGCACAGTGTGATTCAGACTGAGGACAGCCGCAAAAGAAAGCCAAGCACCATCACCCAGTACAACTCCACTAAATGCGGTGTGGATGCCATGGATCAGATGGTGCGGCAGTACAGTGTACGGGCAGGAACAAGAAGATGGCCTGTCAGTGTGTTTTATAATATGGTTGACATGGCAGCTCTGAATGCTCATGTGCTATATCAAGCCTGCACAGGAAGGACGGAAAGGCGGCCAGATTTTCTGATGCGGCTTGCCTGTGAGTTGGCTGAGTCTTATGTGACATCAAAGAAAATTGGAAAGGAAAACCATCTTCGCAAACAGGCCGCCACACCAGTGGAACCGGGCAAAAGGCAGAAGTGCCAAGTCCATCACCGGTGCAAAAAGAACCCTGCTACTGTTCGATGTGTGCATTGCTACAAGTTAACGTGTGGCAAATGCAAAAGAGAAGTGCCATGGGAGTGCCAGGTCTGCGCAGACCAGTTTTGAAAAAGTTGTGTGATGACACACACACGGTAAATGTGTAAATTGTGTAAATATTGTTTGTGCTTTCTACAATGTTGATTCAAAAATATAAATAAACTATTAGAATAAGCATTTTTCATCCTCTTATTTTTGTGTCTCTTACTTATTTGCACTCAACAAAAAAGATAAATATGTGGTTATCCATCCTAAGCAATGCAAAATATTTACAGAAAAACCCAGGAACATTCAAGCTTTCAAGAAGAAGGGCAGAGTCAGAAGCAATGAAGTTTCAGTTGCTGTAAAAGCTAGTTCTTCCTTTTTGGCTAATTTCTCTTGGTTAGTAAGTAAGTAAAGTTTTATTTGCATAGCACCCTTCACAGTACGAGTACACAGGGTGTTTTATAACATCGGAATAAATTGAAAGCACAGTACAATACAAAAAATTTAGAATTTATGTCCAGTGCATTGTCACCAGTAAACAAGCACAGATCAACAACTATAAGGTATGGAACCTGAGTAGGGTTCAGGCTTATGCTAAGGAGGCTTGCTGAAAGATGTGTGCTGGGTAAAACCAGAAGCTGCCACATAATTAGCGTAATGATCAGTCCACATCCCAGGGCAGGAGGAGAATCCTCCCTGGGAAGGGGGAGCATATTTCCTCCCACCCCCCGCCCACACACACCGTTCACACCTTCCACTGTTCTCCCTGCAAGAAGTTGCCACATGATTAGCATAATGCACATTCCGGGGCAGACAGAGCAGGACAGGAGGATTAAATGATCCCTCTTCAGTCCTTAAAGGTAATAAAACACCAGTAGATCCCCTCGCAGTCTTCCTAGTGTTAAGCAAGGTGAAAAAGAGCGTTACCGACAGAAAGGTAAAGCAGAAGGCAGTGCACAGACAGGAGAAGTCACAGCAGTCCTAGAGGGCCTGCTGGAGCTAGAAAAAAGAAAGATTAAGAGAGCTAGAGTAATAACAGATAGTTCTTACTGTGCACAAGCTCTGAAGGAAGACTTAGCCATTTGGGAAGAAAATGGTTTTGAAACTGCTAAAGGCAAAACGGTAGCACACCGTGATTTGTGGCAAAAGATTGCCGAGTTAAGAATGAACATGGACCTCGAAGTAAGGCACCAACGGGCCCATACGAGAGAGGGGGCCCACTGGAAGGGAAACGACGAAGTGGATCGTTTCGTCCAGATGAGAAAATTCGTCTTTGTCGGGATCGAGGAATGGGACCAGACCCCTAAAGGAAAAATTGTCCCAGAGAAGTACGTGGAAGAAGTGGTGCGGGCCGTACATGAGGCGCTAGGCCATGTGAGCACGCTTCCTACCCGTAGGGAGCTGGAGAAGCTGCAACTCTGGATTCCAGAGCGCCGTGTGCGACAAGTACTAAGGGCCTGTGAAGTATGTGGTCGATACAACGCAGGACGCCGAGGGCAAAGAGTAGACGGGCTCACCATCAAGAGCACTATTCCCTGGGGTTCTATCTGCATGGACGTAGCAGGCCCAATGGGGGTTACAGGGAAGAAAGGTGAGAAATACCTTTTAGTGCTGGTTGATTCAATGTCAGGCTATGTGGTTACTAAACCAGTGAAGAAAGCTAACGGCAACAGCGTAGTTAGCATGTTGGAACAGACGTGTGGCATACTAGGGGTGCCGAAAGATTTGAGAACAGACAATGGAACACACTTCAAGAATGCAAAAGTGGATGCATGGTGCCAACAGTATGGGGTGATGAGGATTTATTCACCTCCATACACGCCACAAGCGAATGGAGTGGTCGAGCGAGCCATTGGGCTGGTAAAGAACTGGATAGGCAAGAATGCAAACTCCAAAGAATGGAGCACCAAAACCCTAGAAATAGGAAAGGCCCTGAACGACAGACATCGAGCTGATAGGCCTTCCCCTTCCGAGGAGCTGAATCAACGCCCCTTTGTGTCAGAAGAAATAGGGCGGGGCTCTGAGGATAAGATGGCAGCACCGAGCCCTAAAGTGCCATTCCAAGTCGGACAGCGGGTGTGGGTGAAGGCCAGAGACGCACCCACAGGCACAGCGGTGAAAGCCAAATACGAGAAGCCTGACATAATAAAAGAAGTTTTGGACAGCAACACAGTTTTGCTAAAGAAAGGAGGAATCCAAGGAGTGGAGCAGCTTAAGCCAGTTCCAGACTAGAGAAAACCAGGAATCAAAAACCATGGCTACGAGCACACAAGGCTTACCACCCTTCATCGGAGTAGCCAACATTAAAGGGGTGGTTACTATGCGGAGAAGTACTACGGGACTCTGGGCAGGCAGAGCCCTGAAGAAATTGGACGACGCTAAAAAAGGACTCCTGTCAGATGAGAAAGAGATGTTAGAATGGAAGAAGATGAACAACAACTGTGTGGTTTGCTGGAAGCCAACCACCCTGACGGTCCAATGGGAAGGACCAGGGCAAGAGAAACCTACTAAGGATTAGCCAAAATGAAGAGAGATGAAAAGTCTGCACCATAAACCAGTGAAGGTTACTGATGCTTATGTTTGTGGGTTATGCAGAATAGATAAGTTACCCAGGCTGATCTTCATCACCCAATGGGATCTACGCGGGGTAAGACCAGAGACTACGGAGTGTGCTTGTCAGTGGGATGGGGACATGCTCTACTACTGCAGCAGCTGCAGCCTCCAGAGAAAATGTGGGCAGCTAGTGCAGACTGGTGAAGCCGAAGGATGGCAAGTGAGGAAGATGGTCGATCCTCTCCAAGCGTTGGAACCAGGGGAGATTGAGGGCGACGAAAGAGAAACCTCGACCTCAGCATGGACCCCCGAGGGTGAGGGAGAGCCATCAGCACCGCCACTGTATCCACCGATACAGGATGAAGAAAAGGGAGCCACCAAGGGTGAGGCCCGGGAGCAACCGTTCTGGAAGAAGACCATCCAGAGGTCCTGGCCTTACAGCACGGCTTCAGCAGAAATGACGTCTCCGCCACTAGCGACAACACAAGTCCCTCTGGTGTTTAGGGTCTATCGTGACCCTGATGGGCCTAAGTATACATCAGGCATGGAAATGATTCCAGGCCCACACAGAGAGATGGCACAAGCGCATGGTTGGGAAGGACCATGGGAGCTAACTACCTGGGATAGGTTAGTAGAAGAAGTGTATGCTGATTCAACCATCCCCCTAGTAGACGCTGGACCAGTGCCAAGAGAAGAAGGTGCCAGAGGCACGAATCTCTACTACAGCGTCACAAGCCTCGATGCATGGGGCCACTCGGGCATGAAAGCCAAAGAAAAGTCTGCAGAGTACACCGTGACACCAGAAGACTGGCGCCGAGAAGGAAGTGTCCAATTGGTGAACTCCTGGGTGTCAAGGGCAGCCACGCCTACAAGACCGCATCAGACGATGACAGTGAAAGTGCGAGTGCACATGGTCATTGTGCCATTCGTGGGTGTGTACTCGCTGGGGGCGGACGTGTCCGAGGTACAGAGAGAAGTGAAGCCTGAGGAAGATTCTGCCAAGAAGGGGGAGAAAGAGAAGGAGAGTGTTTGGTCAAGAATCAAAAGCCTCACCAAGAGAGTTGGGAGAGGAAAGAGGAATCCTGAACCCAGCCAACAGTAAGGTCAACCTGTCGTTGTGAAAATGCCGTATCAACCAGTGTATGCACCATACACGGATGTAGAATTGCATACTGGAAGGCCATATATACAGGAATGTAATGGTAAAATATACTTAGACTCCCCGGAAAGGGATTTCAAATACACTAATAGAGAATGTGGGACAGTGAACTATTTTTGCACTAATTTTGAGTACACCAGAGACCCGGATACGCAGAAATCTGGACCATTTCCTATACGTGCGCCACGTGTAGTGAGAGGGATCGATCTTCAAATGAGGCAGAGACAGTTCGACAATGTGAACCAAAGAAGGCACTGGATATGGAAAGCGGTGCCTCCCTGCCCAAAGTCGTCTCCTTGGATTCTAAATGTGGCCTGCTTCTCGTGGGAGTCGACAGAAGTCAAACTGACATGGGGGCCTAACTACGCTGACCCATGGCAGGGTGAGTACTGCGAGATCAGTATAGGAAGGAGGGTAATCTGAACCTCCAGCCCTTATATGTATAGGAAGATGAGATATCGGATGGTGAATCCTAGCTGTTATCTCCTCGAAAACCGAAGTCTTCCTCTGCGAACAATCACCCGAGAAATAGAGATCCACCCAAGGCAGAATGGAGGATACCTGCTTCCAAGAACAGTAGAAAACCCTCTCATATACCCTGGGCGAGGAAATTGGTTCTACCATGACCGAAAAGCAAAGGCAATGGAACTGGTGACGTCAGAGGGCCAGCCACTACATGCTGAGCTATTGCAGATCCGAGAATCGGGCAGAAGAAACACCAGAAGGGATGACGGAAAGGCAGAAGACTACCCAGAAGACACCCCTTTTGAGGAGGCCCGAAGAGGAGTGCAAATGAATGCAGGTTTGTTCGCACGAATTGCTGAAGGGCCATTGCCAAAGCCAGATCGGTTGATCGTGACATCATGGAAATGGGTGTGGAGAGGGTTGGATCCGGTGATTGACAAGTACCCAGCTCCTATCTACACGAAGTTACTCAAAGGAAGGGTCACACGGGATGAAGAGGCGGAGCTGGCACGAGCACTGAAGCCCCTCTTCACTGTCTCACCCGAGACAGAACCTGAGGATAAACCAGTCCAGATCCTGAAACCTTGCACCAAGAAGTGGCCCGCAGGCGGATCGAGAGAAGACTCAAGACGATGGAACGACAAAAGGAGGAGGGATTCCGATCCTAGCCGAAAGTAAGATAAAACCTCTCCTTGTAAAAATGCCACGTCGACCATATCTGTGTGATGATAAGTATACGGGGCGACCATGTATACAAGAGTTTAATGGAAAAATATATTTGGATCGCCCTGACAGAGATTTTGAATACACCATCAACGGGTGTGGCACACTAAATTATTTTTGTACCAACTACGAGTACTCCAGAGATCCAGACATTGACCAAACCGGGTCAATAGAATTATGTACCGAGTGCATAGTAGAAGGGAAAGACCTCCAGCAAAGGCAAAAAAGGTACGAAGAATCGAGGGGTAAATGGAAGAACCAGCCAGTGCCAACCTGTCCGGTTGCAGGCCCCTGGATCCTGAATGTAGCCTATTTTTCCTGGGGAGGACGAGCATCAAGCTGACTTGGGGACCCAACTATGCCGACCCATGGCAGAGAGAATATGTTGAGATCAGTGTGGGGGGATTAGTGGTCTGGGCCTCTAACCTCTACATGTACAAAAGCTGAGAAAACGCATGGACACCCTAATAGGTATGTTTGGAGAACTGGAACCTTCCACTAAGAATGATCGTCCAAGAGAAAAAAGTCCCTACGAATCTGGATGGGAGACAAATGTTTCCTAGAACAGTAGAAAGGCCTATAGTGAGTGAGGGAAGAGGAGAGTGGTACTACCATGAACGGAAAGCGAAGTTGGTGGAACTAGTGACTCCAAAAGGCCACCCGCTGTATGCCGAGTTGCTGCAAAGTCGAGAATCAGGACCTCGCAACGCCAGAGCTTGGAATGAACATCGGTACTACTATTCATCAGATTCCCCCTACGAAGTGGCCCGGAGAGGGTTAAAGGTGAGACCTTTTGATCACTACTCAAGAATTGCTCAAGGGCCCCTACCGAAGCCAGATCGGCTGATCATTACGTCATGGAGATGGGTGTGGCGAGGGCTGGACCCACGGCTTGATAAGTACCGTCTTCCCATCTACACAAGGTTACTTGAAGGAAGAGTTTGCGGGAGATAAGAGAGGGAACGCTACGAAGAACTGAAGGCTATCTTCCCCAAACCACCAGAAGAAGAATCTACAGACGCACCAAAAGAAGACACGGGGACGCAAAATGTCCCCAAAAAGCAAAAGTTTATGGGCCTAGATGAAGAATTCGACATGGATGAACGGCATTCACAAACACGACAACGACCACGGAACGGTAAATGGACTTGGATATGTCTAGCGATTAGAGTTTTAGCAGTTATAGTGGGATGTGCATCAGTCCTAACTATACTGTATGTTCTTGGAGAAGAACCATGGGCAGAAGCCTATACAGAGATTAGTTACACCTCAACGAAGAGGTTTAACCAGACCTGCGGAGAAGCGCAGCCAGAAACCTATTCCTACCAAAGCTACAGGCATGGGGGAATGATACAAACCAGACGGCCCTACCAGAAGTGATGAAGCTGCTGGGCCCAGTACAAGGCAAAGATGACAGCAAGAACCTCACCACAGACATCCTAACCTGGGTTGGAGAGATTGGAACGAACGCCACCGACAACCAGACCACTCTGCAGACCTGGAGAGAAATCCTTGAAGCAGAAGACCTGATCAACGCGACCACAATGGTGGAAGACTGGCAGACCTACTCTGAAGAAATAGGTATCCGGTACTGGATCAGGAATGGAACCAGGATCAAGACAGGTCAGTGTAACTGGGTTCATCCAAACTCAGAAACCCCAAGATGGTACTGCACGAAGGCATGTGTCCTATGGCCGGGACAGAAGACCAAAGGCTACTGGAAATCTGAAGTTGTGTATCCAGCACACCACAAGAATGAGACGTGTACCAGAATCCTCCCGTCAGATGGGATGTTTTGGGGATACTACAACTTCACATGTGATATCCCACCGCCTCCAACAACACAGCCACCAACGGTGACTGAAGCCTCAAGAAATGTAACCCAAGTCCAACCACCATCGTAGCTGAAACAGGTTCAGTTTCAGCCACCCAAACACCAGCACCTGGGGTGAGTACAACTACCCAGAAAGCTACTATACAGTTAGTAGATCCAAACTTCAGCCAAGAGAAACCATCGCCAGAACCGCTATTGGGAATAATTAAGGCTTGTGTAGCAGATAAGTTCTTAGCCTTAGACCCTGCTACTGGAACATGCTCGCAAACTGTAAAACACAGAATTATCTGGTAATAACTCCAGCTACACACCTGATGTTCTACGTAACTAAAGGCATGTATGGAGCTGAACCACGGGCCCATCATGAGGATTGGCTCAACAATACCTTGCCCTGGTTATGGATAGTTCCAGTAAAACATTTTAGAGGAGCGTTCCCGAGGGGTTATGCAAGAACTGGCCAGGGCCTGGCAGGACCAACAGAAACTGACATGTACGTGCAGAAGCTGCCTACGCCACCAGAGCTGATGGGGGTTCCAAGAGGGGATTTCCAGAAGATTGACCAATGTGTGGTGAAGAAAGTAGCAGACGCACTAGACGGAGAAGAGTATGTGAGTAACGGTGCCTCGCCTAGATGCCCATTATGGCAAGAATGGAACAGATACTACGGTACATGGACCTACAACTGCAGCGGACTGACGGCCAACGAGACAGTTAAAGGTATTCTACAAGCCTGGAGTGAAGGACACACCAGGAGTGAATCCTCTACCTGGTGGGGCCTGCAGAAGCAAGAGATCCAGGAGTGGGTAGTTCCATGCCTGAGCAGACCGACAACTACTGGGTAAAGTACCAATATTTGGCTACAGTCTATTCCAAAGAAGAGACATTTGGCCGGGTGTATGGAGTAAACCTGAACCCTACGTGAGTCCAAGGCCATGGAGCATGGTGTGTGACAGAGCCAACACGACGTGCACCATCGGCCTAGCCAGACAACATTGCCAGGGGGTTCCAGGATGGGAAGACCACTGCCAAAGCCACTATGGAGAAGACTACGCGACCTATGGGTTGGAGGTGAAATGGGTTAAGAAGAGTGGAAAATGGAGAAGAGACATTCCTGAGGGAGTGGGATGTGCTAAAGCTATTCTGGGTCATCAAATGATGAACAGAAAAGAGGTGAACGGAAAGATTATTCCACATGTAGCAGACCCGACTGTCGCCATAGCAGAAGGACACGCCTTCAGAAAGAGCCTTTGTGAAGGTAAAGAAACCAGAGGGTTCGAGTGGTTGGGCCCCAACAGAATCTACAACAACGGGACCTGCCATTCACCAGAAGAGCATTGGATGCACTGTGGTCAAGGAAGAAAGAGCATGAATGCACCTGGTGGGAGAGAGCCACCCTGACGGTGCAAGGAACGTTCGAGACAGCCTTAGAAACTGTGGTTGAGACCATCGAAGAAGGAGCTTCGGTGGTAGGAGGGTGGATCAAGAGTTTGTTCACCTGGTTATGGCCATATTTGCTGATGATTTTGGTAATAATCATCATAATGGTCATAATCTACGCAGTCATCAAGGGAGGAATTGGAGCTGCCTTCATTTCCTGCCAGAAGAACGACCACGCAGGCGCGAAGGAGGAGGCTAAGCAGTCCCTCCTCCGGAAGGAGGCGTGGACTACAGTATAAGATGAGGAACACGGACGCGCCTCAGCCATTTTACTTGCTGAGCTTGAACCAGCCACAGCTAAACCAAGGACAGATTGAGAAGTGACCGCACCCTACAACAGAAAAAAGGAACCATGACTAACAACAGCACTCGATTCAATGTAAGTGACTGCACTTTGCTTTGCGACAAAGCCAGCTTCAGACAATGCATGGAGTTTTGGGCTATTGAAGTCACTTGGATCATCCATTGCTGCACCGGGGCATGGGCCCTGGACCAGCCACTGAGAATCGCTACCCTGATCCTGGGGCTCACTAAAGAAGCCCTAGTCAACGTCTACCGACGGTGTGGCCTGAATACCCTGTCCCTGTTCATGACCTACATCCAGGGGCGTGCCAGGATTGACACCACCAGAGTCGGCCTGCTTAAGGGAGCAGGTGTGATCTCCTGGGCGATATTGGATTTCGCCGCCCTGTTCTACAGCCCCCTGAGATGGATCAGCGTCGCCTACGAAGGGTTGCTAGTGGTGCTGCTGTTAGCATACCTAGTCACACTAGCAATGGCGCTGCAAGAAAGAGGAAGAGGGCGTTGGCTGCTCAAGCTAGGCGCCATTACTCTTTGGGGTGTAGGCTGGGGCATTATGGCAGTAATGTATTGGCTGCTGATAGATAGAGGGGTAGTTGGCGTAGTTTGGTTCATGTTGTATGGAGCCCTCTTTCCTCGGAAAGAAGGAGAAGCAAAAAGTCCAGGACGCACACCACCAGTGGTCCTGCAATCCCCTTGGAGAAGCAGAATGGCACAAAGGCGCGCCCAAAGAGATGACAGGGCCGAATAAGAAGCAACGCATGCCCTGTTTTGCTCGCTAGCTTGCTACGCTATGAATATTTATACATATATTAAATGAAATCAAGAGTTTCTATGTCTGCTTAAATTCCAGATGAGTGCAGCCTGCGTTAAATGTGGGGGTACAATTGAAGAAAAGAAATGCCTCTGGGATGTCTCACCTACCTTTTGGTGTGAGATCTGTTACAAGGAAGCCTTCCCTGTTACCACAGCACAAGGCATTTATTGTAAGAAACCTGAAGCTTACCTCCCTAATGTTGTCCTGGGACACCACATCAGCATACAAACCACGGCCATGCCGATGGGCAGCTCGATGGTCGCATATCACGCTAAGCCTGAAGAATGGTGTCAAGAAAGTCAGACTGGGTATTACCTCCCAGTCTATGTTAGATTCTGGAAACTTCCAACTGGAGAAGGCGTCTCCACGACCCATGTGGCAGATGGAAGATGTGTCGCCATAGGGAAACCATGGAAATTACCCGAGTTACCTATTACTCCGATCGAAGCAGCGATGCCAGTAGTTGAGAGGCCCCCTACTCCGCCAAGAAGACGGTTGGACGGTCCCAAGGCACGCAGACTGAGCCTCCACCACAAGAAACGGAGGTCCAGTGGAACTACAGCCAGGAACTCAGTGAAATACTGGAGATGCCACTCCCAGTGATGGAAGCAGAATGTCAGCTACCTCCGGTGCTGTCACCCATACCTTCACAGCCTCCGACACCTCTAACGGACGACCCGCCTGAGATATCGGAGGTACAATCTACACCTGAAATATTGGGATGCCAAGACACGCAGCCTACGATGACGGTCCCAGACGCGCTGGTGGAAATCGAGCGCGCCATCGAGCAACTCACGATGCCCAAATTGGCTGCTGTGCAGGGTATCCAACGACCAGTGACGCCTGCAGTAGCAGTGGTACAGGGCGTCCAACGACCTGCATTTCCTGACTTATCAGAGTTGCGAGTGATCGACAGCTGGGAGCAGTCGCCTGGAGAGCTCTACATCGTTGAAGAGGTCGTCACCACCACTGACACCGAGATGCCGCTTGGAGACCTGCTGGATCTCACTGCACCAGAGGACGACGTTGACCTCTTTCCCTGATTGCTTGGAGTCGCTATCTGTGACCTCAAGAAGGGGGTGTCAAGTGAGATGCAGATGTTGAGGTCTCAGAGAGGACTCAGGCTCATTATGGCCCTAAGGTAACAAAGGTTTTGAAGCAGACAAATAAAGATCTTAAGAAGAAACATTATAAGTTAACCATATGATTATGCTTGCTAAAATACATATATATATTTTTGAAGTGATGATTTGATTAAAGTAATGATTCAGATGATTTATTATGTTCAGATTGAGAGGAATGATTTAAGAAGTGATTCTGTGTGAAGTAATCCTTGTTTAGGCTCTGTGTGTGCGTACAGGCCTCATAAGCTTGTGTGTCCAGGCCTTAAGAAAGCAGAAGTGCAGTAAACAACAGTCACCATGACTCGGCAGCCACAATGACATTGCAGCCTCCTCAGAAAAAAGGGAAGTTTGGGAAAAACCCAAAAGGGTGGGCTGAAATGTGTGTGTGTTAAACAGAATGTGGACACTGTGTATTTGCTGTAACAACATGACTTCTGTATTACTGCTGTATGTGATGACAAAGTTGATTGCATAAGTTAGACGGTGTCAGAGGGCGTACCTAGCCAGTTTTGTGTGTCTAGAGAAAGTATAAGAATAGGAGAGCAGAGACATTATGGGGGAGTCGTTCGCCGGAGCTGCTAAGAAGAAGCTGCAAAGGGAACTTAGCCGGAGTTCTGAAGAATCTTCACCTTCCTCTTTTGCCCGAGAGACGGGAAGACGACGCGGGACTTAGGCTCCAGAGATCGCTGAGGACATCGTTGGAAGCAAAGTCTTTTTCTGACTTTGTTCAACAAGCGAAGACCACACTCTGCCAAACGGAGAGTCCTAAGAGGTTCTGCAGTTATCCAGAAGAAACCAATAGAGGGAAGAACCGACTACACCCGAAGAGGCAAAGGAGGCAACAGCACCGGGCTGTTCCCCTCCCCGGGGCTGGGAGACCCAGTGACCCACTACAGCCTGAACAGACGAGGGTTTTCCATCACCACCATACCACAGAGAAGACAGCTGAGGCGTAAGCACTAACGTTCCAGCCAATTCCAGAGGTAACTGCCAGACCACGATTGGCTTACAGGACTCCTCCGCTCCCCCCTGCCGAGGGATAAGATCCTTTTGTCCACAAAGAAGACATCGTACCGAGTCCTCCGGACAACTGAGTGCTTTTCCCAGACGCAAGACAAGACCGAGTGATACGGTAGTGGCCATGCTGTTCGCTCTCTCTCCTAAATTTAATAATTAGAGAAGATTGTCAGGTACGCTCAATTTATTTACTTTAGTCTCATTTTTAATCAGAAATAATTAATTGTTTTAATCATGAATTGATGCTGTGCTCTTGCTAAAATTTGCTTAATAAAACGCTCTATTGCATTTAAAGAGAAGCCTAATGAAATTATTATAAACCACTGAAATCTGCATAGTGGTAAAAAGTTAAGTTGATTGTGTGCATTCAATCCAATGGTTCTTAAAGGTTACTTAGTCCAAAGTGAGATTGTTTAAACATTACCCCTGAGGTTAGTTCTTTCCAAACCTCTAAAACGAACCCAGGAATAGCACCAAGTGCAGGCAAGTCCTTAGAGAGAAGCTGACCAATAACGAATGTGAATGATAGATCAATTCTACTACTAGAAAGGCTGCTTGGTGGGATAGCATTTATCAGAAAAGAGGGGTGAGACATTCGGATGCAAGGCAGTTAGAACCTGGGCGAGTGTCTCTCGATTCCAGCTTAATTTATTCTGCTGAAACCTGTTAGGTGAAATACTAATAGGCAGATAGAATCTAACCCTTTAAACGGAGAGCTGGACCAACTTTAACCTGAGGCAAGGGTTAAAAAAGGCTAGACTGGCGAACAACAGCATATTTTACCAAACTGTGCATTTAAACTCAGTTACAAGCACTGGAAGGGCAGAAAAATCATGAAGGCGGCATGAACGTGAACATAATATTGACACGAAAGTTTCTTCTTCAGAATGACTTGAAATGTGATCTTCATGAAGGCAAATGATGTTTAAGGTGTTCTATTTCAAGGAATTGAATGGAGAGCATATTTGACCAAAATGTGCATTTAAGCTCAGGACTGGCATTTGAAGCGCAGAAACATCACAATGCTGTATTACGTGGATTTCATGATGACAAACAAGTTTCTTCTTCAGAATGACTTGAAATGTGAGCTCATGAAGGCAAATGATGTTTAAGGTGTTCTGTTCAAGAATTTGAATGTCAGCATATTTGACGAAAATCATGTGCATCATGTGCACTCATGAAGAGCAAATATTTTAAGTGTTCTGATGAAATTGAATGGATGAATGTTGACACAACAATTTCATTCTCTCAAAAGACTTGAAATGATTGCTTAGTGAAGCAATATGTGCTAAGTTGCTTCTGTCTTGAATGATTGTATGGACGCATGATTGACCAAACTGTGTTTCAGGTCAGGTTAGCATTTAACATTTGAAGCGCGTATTTATCACTTTTCAAGTCATTATGAAGGAAAAATTTGTGCATGGACAGAATATTTTATCAAACTGTGCATTTAAGCTCAGGACCAGCATTTGAAGCGCAGAAAATTCATGAAGGCTGCTCTAACGTGAAGTTCATTTGACACACAAATTTTTCCTTCAGAATAACTTGAAATGTGATAAATATGAAAGCAAATGATTTTTAAGGTGTTCTGGTTTGAAGGAATTGTTTGGACAGCATATATTATCAAACTGTGCATGTCCTCTCAGGACCAGCATTTGAAGCGCAGAAAAATCATGAAGACTGCAGTCACGTGAAGTTCATGTTGACACACAAATTTCTCCTTCACAATGACTTCAAATATGATTAACATGAAAGGAAATGATGTTGAAGTTGGTCTGGTTTGAAGGAATTGTTTGGACAGCATATTTGACCAAACTGTGCATTTCAGCTCAGGACAAGCATTTGAAGCGCCAATTTATTACTTTTGAAGTCTTTATGAAGGAAAAATTTGTGCATGGACAGAATATTTTATCAAACTGTGCATTTCAGCTCAGGACGAACATTTGAAGCGCAGAAAAATCATGAAGACTGCAGTCACGTGAAGTTCACGTTGACACACAAATTTCTCCTTCAGAATGCCTTGAAATGTGACAAATATGAAAGCAAATGATGTTTAAGGTGTTCTGGATTGAAGGAATGTCATGGACATCATATTTGACCAAACTGCATGTCAGCTCAGGACCAGCATTTGAAGCGCAGAACAATCATGAAGACTGCGATGAGGTGAAGTTCATGTTGACACACAAATTTCACCTTCAGAATGACTTGAAATGTGATAATTACTAAAGCAAATGATGTTTAAAGTGTTCTGGATGGAAGGAATTGCAAAGACAACATGTTTGACCAAACTATACATTTCAGCTCTGGACAAGCATTTGAAGCGCGTATTTATCACTTTTCAAGTCATTATGAAGGAAAAATTTGTGCATGGACAGAATATTTTATCAAACTGTGCATTTAAGCTCAGGACCAGCATTTGAAGCGCAGAAAATTCATGAAGGCTGCTCTAACGTGAAGTTCATTTGACACACAATTTTTCCTTCAGAATAACTTAAATGTGATAAATATGAAGCAAATGATTTTTAAGGTGTTCTGGTTTGAAGGGAATTGTTTGGACAGCATATATTAATCAAACTGTGCATGTCCTCTCAGGACCAGCATTTGAAGCGCAGAAAAATCATGAAGACTGCAGTCACGTGAGTCATGTCTGACACACAAATTCTCCTTCACAATGACTTCAAATATGATTAACATGAAAGGAAATGATGTTGAAGTGGTCTGGTTTGAAGGAATTGTTTGGACAGCATATTTGACCAAACTGTGCATTTCAGCTCAGGACAAGCATTTGAAGCGCCAATTTATTACTTTTGAAGTCTTTATGAAGGAAAAATTTGTGCATGGACAGAATATTTTATCAAACTGTGCATTTCAGCTCAGGACGAACATTTGAAGCGCAGAAAAATCATGAAGACTGCAGTCACGGTGAAGTTCACGTTGACACACAATTTCTCCTTGCAGAATGACTTGAAATGTGACAAATATGAAAGCAAATGATGTTTAAGGTGTTCTGGATTGAAGGAATGTCATGGACATCATATTTAACCAACTGCATGTTCAGCTCAGGACCAGCATTTGAAGCGGCAGAACAATCATGAAGGACTGCGATGAAGGTGAAGTTCATGTTGACACACAAATTTCACCTTCAGACATTGACTTGAAAATGTGTATAATTACTAAAGCAAAATGATGTATAAAGTGTTTCTGGATGGAAGGAATTGCATAGGAGCACACATATTTGTACCAAACTAATACATTTCAAGCTCTGGCACAAGCATTTGAAGCGGTAATTTATCACTTTCTCAAGTCATTATGCAAGGAAAAATTTGTGCATGGACAGAATAATTTTATCACAACTGTGCATTTAAGCTCAGGAACCAGCATTTGAAGCGCAGAAAATTCATGAAGGCTTGCTCTAACGTGAAGTTCATTTTGACAACACAAATTTTTCCTTCAGAATAAACTTGAAATGTGATAAATATGAAAGCAAATAATTTTTAAGGGTGTTCTGGTTTGAAGGAATTGTTTGGACAGCATATATTATCAAACTGTGCATGTCCTCTCAGGACCAGCATTTGAAGCCAGAACAATCATGAAGACTGCAGTCACGTGAAGTTCATGTTGACACACAAATTTCTCCTTCACAATGACTTCAAATATGATTAACATGAAAGCAAATGATGTTGAAGTTGGTCTGGTTTGAAGGAATTGTTTGGACAGCATATTTGACCAAACTGTGTATTTCAGCTCAGGACAAGCATTTGAAGCGCGAATTTTTACTTTTCAAGTCTTTATGAAGGAAAAATTTGTGCATGGACAGAATATTTTATCAAACTGTGCATTTCAGCTCAGGACGAACATTTGAAGCGCAGAAAAATCATTGAAGGACGTCGTCACGTGAAGTTCACGTTGACACACAAATTTCTCCTTCAGAATGACTTGAAATGTGACAAATATGAAAGCAATGATGTTTAAGGTGTTCTGGATTGAAGGAATGTCATGGACATCATATTTAACCAAACTGCATGTCAGCTCAGGACCAGCATTTGAAAGCGCAGAACAATCATGAAGACTGCGATGAGGTGAAGTTCATGTTGACACACAAATTTCACCTTCAGAATGACTTGAAATGTGATAATTATAAAGCAATGATGTATAAGTGTTCTGGATGGAAGGAATTGCAGAGCACCACCATATTTGACCAAACTATACATTTCAGCTCTGGCGACAAGCATTTGAACGCGTATTTTATCACTTTTCAAGTCATTATGAAGAAAATTTGTGCATGGACAGAATATTTTATTAAACTGTGCATTTAAGCTCAGGACCAGCATTTGAAGCGCAGAAAATTCATGAAGGCTGCTCTAACGTGAAGTTTCATTTTGACACACAAATTTTCCTTCAGAATAACTTGAAATGGTGATAAATATGAAAGCAAATGATTTTTTAGGTGTTCTGGTTTGAAGGAATTGTTTGGACAGCATATATTATCAAACTGTGCAATGTCCTCTCAGGACCAGCATTTGAAGCGCAGAACAATCATTAAGACTGCGATGAGGTGAGGTTTCATGTTGACACACACAAATTATTCATACAGAATGACTGTCAAATGTGATAAATATGAAGGCAAATGATGTTTAAGTTGTCTGGTTTGAAGTAATTTCATGGACAACATATTTTGACCAAACTATAAATTTCAGCTCTGGAAAAGCATTTGAAGCACAGAAAATTCATGAAGTCTGCGATGATGTAAATTTCATGTTGACACACAAATTTTCCTTCACAATGACTTCAAATATATTAACATGAAAGGAAATGATTTGAAGTTGGTCTGGTTTGAAGGAATTGTTTGGACAGCATATTTGACCAAACTGTGCATTTCAGCTCAGGACAAGCATTTGAAGCGCAAATTTATCACTTTTCAAGTCTTTATGAAGGAAAAATTTGTGCATGGAGAGAATATTTTATCAAACTGTGCATTTCAGCTCAGGACGAACATTTGAAGCGCAGAAAAATCATGAAGACTGCAGTCACGTGAAGTTCATGATGACACACAAATTTCTCCTTCAGAATGACTTGAAATGTGACAAATATGAAAGCAAATGATGTTTAAGGTGTTCTGGTTTGAAGGAATGTCATGGACATCATATTTGACCAAACTGCATTTCAGCTCTGGAAAAGCATTTGAAGCGCAGAAAATTCATGAAGTCTGCGATGATGTAAAGTTCATGTTGACACACAAATTTCTCCTTCACAATGACTTCAAATGTGATACATATGAAGGCAAATGATGTTTGTGTTGACTTAGTTTGAAGAAATTGTATGGACAAAATATTTGACCAAACTGTGCATTTCAGCTCAGGACCAGCATTGAGCGCAGAAAATTCATGAAGCATCATTCACGTGAAGTTCATGTTGACACAACAAATTTCACCTTCAGAATGACTATCAATATGATAAACATGAAGGAAATGATGTTACGTTGGTCTGATTTGAAGTAATTCATGGACAACATATTTGACCAAACTATACATTTCAGCTCATAAAAAGCATTTGAAGCGCAGAAAATTCATGAAGGCTGCGTTGATGTAAAGTTCATGTTGACTGTCGTTCAGTATCGCCTTCTTTAACCCTTTCCTCAGGTTAAATCAGGACCAGCTCTCCGTTTAAAGGGTTAGATTCTCGCTGCCTATTAGTATTCCACCTAACAGGTTTCAGCAGAATAATTAAGCTGGTGTCGAGGAATACTCGCCTAGGTCCTACCTGTCTTCTTCCAAACGTCTTACCCCTCTTACTCCAATAAATACTCTTTTACTAAGCAGCCCTCCTAAGTAGTAGAATTGATTTATTGACCACGTTTGTTAACGACAGCTTTCCTCTTAAAACTGTGGCACTTGTTGATATTCCTAGGTTCGTTTTAGAGGTTTGGATAACTAACCTCAGGGGTAATGTTTAAATAACTAGTTGGATTAAAGTAACCTTTAAGAACCATTAGATTTAATGCACACAATCAACTTGACTTTTTACCACTATGCAGAATAGGTGAATCATGATCATTTCATTAGACTTCTCTTTAAATGCAATATAGCGTTTTATTAAGCAAGTTTTAGCATGGGCACAGCATCAATTCATGATTAAACAATTTAATTGTTTCTGATTATAAATTATACTAAAGTAACTAAATTGAGCGTACCTAAGAATCTTCTCTAATTAGTAAATTTAGGAGAGAGAGCGGACAGCCAGGCCTTAGCTGCCACGCCCGGTCTTGACCTGCGTCTAGTTGAACTCCTCCATGGACCAGTAGACTTGGTACGAAGTCTTCTTTGTGGGCAGAGGGTGTTCTTCATAGGCAGGGGGAGTGGAAAGGTCCCGATAGCCAATCGTTGGTCTGGCAGTTATCTTTAGTAGCAGCTGGAACACAAGTGCGGGCGTCTCAGCTGTCTTCTCAGTCGGATGGTGGTGGTGGAAAGCCCCCGTCTCATCAGGCTGTGGTGGGTCACTGGGTCTTCCAGCCCCTGGGTGGAGCAAGCCCTCTGCTGCTGCCTCCTGTGCCCTCTCTGGATGCCTATGGGTGCTTGCCTCCTCTTCATCTCTTTGGACAACTTGCAGCCTCTCAGGACTCTCCCGTCTGGCAGAGTGTGGTCCTCGCTTGTTTGACAAAGTCAGAAAAAGACTTCTGCCTCCAACGTGTGCCTCAGCGACTCTGGAGCCTAAGTCCTGCCGTTGTCTTCACGTCTCTTGGGCAAAAGTCCTTGGTGTCGACTCTTCAGACTTTGGCGATGCTCCCGGCAGCTCCGCGAGCAGCATCTCCCCATCCAGGGGAGAACTCCGAATTCAGTGTCTGTGTCTCTGGGTTTTATACCCTAGCTTCGACTTCAGCTTAGCACATACACTTTCTACACACAATTCTAACTAGTAGGTACGCCCAGGTAATTAATCATAGGTTAAGACACAACCTTCTTCCTATCACGCATACATCATCTTCCATCTTTTCTGTTAACACATCCACTTGTTAACACATTCAGTTGTCATGACAATGTAGGCCTGAGCCCATCCTGTCATCCTGTGGAAACCTCCAAGTTCCTCATTCTGAGGAGACTTCTGCTTTTCCCATCCTGTCTGCATACAGCTCAGAACAGCACAGATTACTTCCATCAAAATCACTTCGTGTACACTGAATCATTCTTTAAATATTTTTCTAGCATGATCAATAACTCATTTTAAATCATTCTCTTCTATAGCAATAATCATTTCAGAATAATTATCAGCTATTAAAAATCACTTCTTGCATCAAGCAAAGCATAGTCATGTTGGTTAACTTATATAGTTTCTCATTTAACTTTTCATGGTTTACTTAAAGCTTTTATTTAGGGGTGGTGGTTGCTCTGGGATCTCAAATAACTAGGCCCCACTTGACATGACACACAAATTTCTCATCAGAGATGACTTGAAATGTGAACATATGAAGGCAAATGATGTTAAAGTGTTCCTGCTTTTGAAGAATTGCATGGACACCATATTTTATAAAACTGTGCATTCAGCTCAGGACCAGCATTTGAAGCGCAGAAATTCCAGGAAGACTGCATTAACGTGAATTCATGTTACACACAAATTTCTTCTTCAGAATGACTTGAGAAGTGATAATATGAAAACAATGATGTTTAACGTGTTCTGGATGGAAGGAATTGTAGAGACAACAACATATTTGAACAAAACTATACATTTCAGCTATGGACAAGCATTGAAGCGCAGAAAATTCCTGAAGGCTGCATTAACATGAAGTTCATTTTGACACACAATTTCTTCTTCAAAATGCTTGAAATGTGATCCACATGAAAGGAAAGCAAAGGATGTTGTGTTGACTTGGTTTGAATGAATTTGCAGAGACAGCATAATTTGACCAAACTGTGCTCAGGACCAGCATTTGAAGCGCAGAAAATCATGAAGACTGCAGTCACGTGAAGTTCATGTTGACACACAAATTTCTCCTTCAGAATGACTTGAAACTGTGACAAATATGAAAGCAAATGATGTTTAAGGTGTTCTGGTTTGAAGGAATTGTTTGGACAGCATATTTGACCAAACTGCATGTCAGCTCTGGACAAGCATTTGAAGCGCGAATTTATCACTTTTCAAGTCTTTATCAAGAAAATTGTGCATGGACAGAATATTTTATCAAACTGTGCATTTTCAGCTCAGGACGAACATTTGAAGCGCAGAAAAATCATGAAGACTGCAGTCACGTGAAGTTCATGTTGACACACAAATTTCTCCTTCAGAATGACATGAAATGTGACAAATATGAAAGCAAATGATGTTTGAGGTGTTCTGGTTTGAAGGAATGTCATGGACATCCTATTTGACCAAACTGCATGTCAGCTCAGGACCAGCATTTGAAGCGCAGAACAATCATGAAGACTGCGGATGATGTAAAGTTCATGTTGACACACAAATTTCTTCATCAGAATGACTTGAAATGTGATACATATTGAAGCCAAATGATGTTTAAAGTTTTCTGCTTTTGAATGGAATTGCATGGACAGCATATTTTTATCAAACTGTGCATGTCCTCTCAGGACCAGCATTTGAAGCTCAGAACAATCATGAAGACTGCGGTAAGGTGAGGTTCATGTTGACACACAAATTCTTCATCAGAATGACTCAAATGTGATAAATTATGACGGCAAATGATGTTTTAAGTTTGGTCTGGTTTGAAGTAATTTGCATGAGACAGCATATTTGACCATACTGTTACATGTTCAGCTCTGGAAACAGCATTTGAAGCGCAGAACAATTCATGAAGACTGCGATGATGTAAAGTTCATGTTGACACACAAATTTCTCCTTCACAATGACTTCAAATGTGATACATATGAAGGCAAATGATGTTTAAGTTGGTCTGGTTTGAAGTAATTTCGATGGAAACATATTTGACCATATGATACATTCAGCTCTGGAAAAGCATTTGAAGCGCAGAAAATTCATGAAGTCTGCGATGATGTAAAGTTCATGTTGACACACAAATTTCTCCTTCACAATGACTTCAAATGTGATTCATATGAAGGCCAAATGATGTTTGTGTTGACTTAGTTTGAACAAATTGTATGGACAACATATTTGACCAAACTTGCATTCAGCTCAGGACCAGCATTTGAAGCGCAGAAAATCATGGAAGCATCATGACGTGAAGTTCATGTGACACACAAATTTTCACCTTCAGAATGACTTGAAATGTGATAATTACGAAAGCAAATGATGTTTTAAAGTGTTCTGGATGGAAGGAATTGCAGAGACAACATATTTGACCAAACTATACATTTCAGCTCTGGACAAGCATTTGATGCGCGTTTTTATCACTTTTCAAGTCATTATGAAGGAGAAATTTGTGCATGGACAGAATATTTATTCAAACTGTGTATTTAAGCTCAGGACCAGCATTTGAAGCGCAGAAAATTCATGAAGGCTTGCTCTAACGTGAAGTTCATGTTGAACACAAATTTGTCCTTCAGAATAACTTGAAATGTGAAAATATGAAAGCAAATGATGTTTAAGGAGTTCTGGTTTGAAGGAATGTTTGGACAGCATATATTATAAACTGTGCATTTCAGCTCAGACGAACATTTGAAGCGCAGAAAAATCATGAGACTGCAGTCACGTGAAGTTCATGTTGACACACAAATTCTCCTTCAGAATGACATGAAATGTGACAAATATGAAAGCAAATGATGTTTAAAGTTTTCTGCTTTTGAATGAATTGCATGGACAGCATATTTTATCCAAGCTGTGCATGTCCTCTCAGGACCAGCCATTTGAAGCTCAGAACAATCATGAAGACTGCGGTAAGGTGAGGTTTCATGTTGACACACAAATTTCTTCATCAGAATGACTTCAAATGTGATAAATATGAAGGCAATGATGTTTAAGTCGGTCTGGTTTGAAGTTAATTTCATGGACAACATATTTGACCATATGATACATTCAGCTCTGGAAAAGGCATTGAAGCGCAGAAAATTCATGAAGTCTGCGATGATGTAAAGTTCATGTTGACACACAAATTTCTCCTTCACAATGACTTCAAATGTTGATACATATGAAGGCAAATGATGTTTGTGTTGACTTAGTTTGAAGAAATTGTATGGACAACATATTTGACCAAACTGTGCATTTCAGCTCAGGACCAGCATTTGAAGCGCAGAAAATTCATGAAGGCATCATTGACGTGAAGTTCATGTTGACACACAAATTTCACCTCAGAATGACTTGAAATGTGATAATTACTAAAGCACATGATGTTTAAAGGTGTTCTGGATGAAGGAATTGCAGAGACAACATATTTGACCAAACTATACATTTAAGCTCAGGACCAGCATTTGAAGCGCAGAAAATTCATGAAGGCTGCTCTAACGTGAAGTTCATGTTGACACACAAATTTTTCCTTTCAGAATAACTTGAAATGTGAAAAATATGAAAGCAAATGATGTTTAAGGAGTTCTGGTTTGAAGGAATTGTTTGGACAGCATATATTATCAATTGTGCATTCAGCTCAGGACGAACATTTGAAGCGCAGAAAAATCATGAAGACTGCAGTCACGTGAAGTTTCATGTTGACACACAAATTTCTCCTTCAGAATGACTTGAAATGTGACAAATATGAAAGCAAATGATGTTTAAGGTGTTCTGGTTTGAAGAATTGTTTGGACAGCATATTTGACCAAACTGCATGTCAGCTTCTGGACAAGCATTTGAAGCGCGAATTTATTACTTTCAAGTCTTATCAAGGAAAATTGTGCATGGACAAGAATAATTTTATCAAACTGTGCATTTCTAGCTCAGGACGAACATTTAAGCCGCAGAAAATCATGAAGACTGCAGTCACGTGACAGTTCCATGTTGACACACAAATTTCTCATCAGAATGACTGAAATGTGAACAAATATGAAAGCAAAATGATGTTTGAGGTGTTCTGGTTTGAAAGGAATGTCTGGACATCATATTTGACCAAACTGCATGTCAGCTCAGGACCAGCATTTGAAGCGCAGAACAATCATGAAGACTGCGATGATGTAAAGTTCATGTTGACACACAAATTTCTTCATCAGAATGACTTGAAATGTGATACATATGAAGTGTTGTGAAGCACGGAGATATGGGATCCCAAAACCAGCCATTTATAGGGGCTGACTGGGATCTCATAGAAGGGGGTGTTGTGAAGCATGGAGATATGAGATCCCAGAATCAGCCACAAAGGGGAGACTCTTACAGAACAACAGCTAAATAAGGGAACATTATGATATAACTGTGATTTAGGATCAGATTATGCCATAACCTAATGAATGAGTGTGAACTAACCAAGTGGCTATTTCTTACATTCTTTAATGTTGAAACAGTGTAGAAATCAGAAGTGTATCTCACTGTGAAAAGTGATGCTTTTGGTTACCATAGGAAACTGATGTGTTTGACAGATTTGACCAAAAAGAGGAACTTATGCGTTATGAAATGGGAATGCTTTTAAGAGTTTTGATTGACTACTGTTAAAATAAGAGGTTTTAACTTTGTAATGAGGTGAGAAGTCACGAGTTCAGTGAACTCGGGGTCAAGTGTTCACAGTAAAGGTCTCTAGACTCAAAATAGATTGGGTTTTTTTTAATAAGTCTGTACACATTGTCCAAAAGATTGCACAATGGGATGCCAGCGACAGTTAGAGGCTGACATCCGCTTTTCCATTCCTGATCAGGAGCCTGTGCTGGGTTGCAGACAGGAGAGATCAAGGGGGGCAAGATGGGCTGTCTGGACAGTCCAAAACAGATAGTTTCAGTTCCTTAAAAGTGGAGGTGATCATGCGGTCAGTGTATGGGCAAGTGTGTGAGTTGGGAGGGGTAAGATACAGTTAAACTATAAATTAATCTGATCGAGACGCAAGTTGGGAGATTGTTGCGGGTATCTGCTGGGTGCCAATCCAGACATCAGTCTGAGCACAGGGGATGATTACCACGTAACTCGGACAGGGAATTCAACATGATCTGCAAAGGAATAACTGTTCTGATGGAATTATGGACCAAAGTACTGCGTTTTCCTGCAGTGTTGGAGGATTACTGAACTGTGATCTGGAAATAATGCTGTCTGAAGGAACATTACTGAACTCTATTTTCCATGTGAGGAATACTGGACCAAACAACAAAAATGGATATATGCAGATCTAAATCTGGTCGGACCCCCGTCCACTTCCCCCTGGGCCCCGGCGGGTCTCAGGTGAGCAGCCGGGTGTGGCCACACCGTGACTGCTCTCCCTCCAAATTATGTAATCTGGGTGAATATTACTTCTCTTTTATGAAAGCATAGTTCCACTAATGAGTCGTGTTAAACAATTGAAAGAATAGTGATGTTTGATTAACTGTCTGATGATTTATTGGCTATGCTTTGCCCTGCTAAAACTATATTAATAAAGCATTATTCTGCAGTTAAAGACAACAAATTGCAAGTGCTATTTTTATCCCTGAATGAATACTTATACATCTAGCTCTGGATGTAAAAGTCAGATTACTGCGTGCATAACAATAGCAAAGGTTCTGAAAGGTTACCTAGTCATAGGGGTCAGGGTGGCCCTATATAAACATATCCTCGAGGTTGTCTATATGTCCATAACCTCTGAATTAACCTAGCAACTTACCAAGTGCCAGATCTATGAGAGGAGAAGCTGCCGTTAACAGGTGTGTCTGGTGGTTAAATTTAACTATACCGAAGTGGCTACTCGGTTAAATTAATTATCAGAGGAAGCAGGGATAGGCATCTGGATGAAGGCAGTGAGACAGCTAGGCGAATTTCCTCGTCAACCAGCTTAACAGTTCTGCAGCATCCCTCTGAGTAAGACCTCAGGGGGCAGTAGGACCGGACCCGGAGGATGGAGAGCTGGTCCGGTGATTCCCTAACAGCTGAGTAAGTTAATCAGGGGGTCACTGGCCCTGAGGATCAACAGAAGGCACATGATGTTTAAAGTTTTCTGCTTTGAATGAATTGCATGGACAGCATATTTTATCAAACTGTGCATGTCCTCTCAGGACCAGCATTTGAAGCTCAGAACAATGATGAAGACTGCGGTAAGGTGAGGTTCATGTTGACACACAAATTTCTTCATCAGAATGACTTCAAATGTGATAAATATGAAGGCAAATGATGTTTAAGTTGGTCTGGTTTGAAGTAATTTCATGGACAACATATTTGACCATATGATACATTTCATCTCTGGAAAAGCATTTGAAGCGCAGAAAATTCATGAAGTCTGCGATGATGTAAAGTTCATGTTGACACACAAATTCTTCATCAGAATGACTTGAAATGTGATACATATGAAGGCAACTGATGTTTAAAGTTTTCTGCTTTTGAATGAATTGCATGGACAGCATATTTTATCAAACTGTGCATGTCCTCTCAGGACCAGCATTTGAAGCTCAGAACAATCATGAAGACTGCGGTAAGGTGAGGTTCATGTTGACACATAAATTTATTCATCAGAATGACTTCAAATGTGATAAATATGAAGGCAAATGATGTTTAAGTTGGTCTGGTTTGAAGTAATTTCATGGACAACATATTTGACAAAATGATACATTTCAGCTCTGGAAAAGCATTTGAAGCGCAGAAAATTCATGAAGTCTGCAATGATGTAAAGTTCATGTTGACACGCAAATTTCTCCTTCAGAATGACTTCAAATGTGACAAATATGAAAGCAAATGATGTTTAAGGTGTTCTGGTTTGAAGGAATTGTTTGGACAGCATATTTGACCAAACTGCATGTCAGCCTGGACAAGCATTGAAGCGCGAATTTATCACTTTCAAGTCTTTATCAAGGAAAAATTTGTGCATGGACAGAATATTTATCAAACTGTGCATTTCAGCTCAGGACGAACATTTGAAGCGCAGAAAATCATGAAGACTGCAGTCACGTGAAGTTCATGTTGACACACAAATTTCTCCTTCAGAATGACATGAAATGTGACAAATATGAAAGCAAATAATGTTTGAGGTGTTCTGGTTTGAAGGAATGTCATGGACATCATATTTGACCAAACTGCATGTCAGCTCAGGACCAGCATTTGAAGCGCAGAACAATCATGAAGACTGCGATGATGTAAAGTTCATGTTGACACACAAATTTCTTCATCAGAATGACTTGAATGTGATACATATGAAGGCAAATGATGTTTAAAGTTTTCTGCTTTTGAATGAATTGCATGGACAGCATATTTTATCAAACTGTGCATGTCCTCTCAGGACCAGCATTTGAAGCTCAGAACAATCATGAAGACTGCGGTAAGGTGAGGTTCATGTTGACACAACAAATTTCTTCATCAGAATGACTTCAAATGTGATAAATATGACGGCAAATGATGTTTAAGTTGGTCTGGTTTGAAGTAATTTCATGGACAACATATTTGACCATATGATACATTTTCAGCTCTGGAAAAGCATTTGAAGCGCAGAAATTCATGAAGTCTGCGATGATGTAAAGTTCATGTTGACACACAAATTTCTCCTTCACAATGACTTCAAATGTGATACATATGAAGGCAAATGATGTTTGTGTTGACTTAGTTTGAAGAAATTGTATGGACAACATATTTGACCAACTGTGCATTTCAGCTCAGGACCAGCATTTGAAGCGCAGAAAATTCATGAAGGCATCATTGACGTGAAGTTCATGTTGACACACAAATTTCACCTTCAGAATGACTTGAAATGTGATAATTACTAAAGCACATGATGTTGAAAGTGTTCTGGATGGAAGGAATTGCAGAGACAACATATTTGACCAACTATACATTTCAGCTCTGGACAAGCATTTGAAGCGCGTATTTATCACTTTTCAAGTCATTATGAAGGAGAAATTTGTGCATGGACAGAATATCTTATCAAACTGTGTATTTAAGCTCAGGACCAGCATTTGAAGCGCAGAAAATTCATGAAGGCTGCTCTAACGTGAAGTTCATTTTGACACACAAATTTTTCCTTCAGAATAACTTGAAATGTGAAAATATGAAAGCAAATGATGTTTAAGGAGTTCTGGTTTGAAGGAATTGTTTGGACAGCATATATTATCAAACTGTGCATTTCAGCTCAGGACGAACATTTGAAGCGCAGAAAAATCATGAAGACTGCAGTCACGTGAAGTTCATGTTGACACACAAATTTCTCCTTCAGAATGACTTGAAATGTGACAAATATGAAAGCAAATGATGTTTAAGGTGTTCTGGTTTGAAGGAATTGTTTGGACAGCATATTTGACCAAACTGCATGTCAGCTCTGGACAAGCATTTGAAGCACGAATTTATCACTTTTCAAGTCTTTATCAAGGAAAAATTTGTGCATGGACAGAATATTTTATCAAACTGTGCATTTCAGCTCAGGACGAACATTTGAAGCGGAGAAAATCATGAAGACTGCAGTCACGTGAAGTTCATGTTGACACACAAATTTCTCCTTCAGAATGACATGAATGTGACAAATATGAAAGCAAATTATGTTTGAGGTGTTCTGGTTTGAAGGAATGTCATGGACATCATATTTGACCAAACTGCATGTCAGCTCAGGACCAGCATTTGAAGCGCAGAACAATCATGAAGACTGCGATGATGTAAAGTTCATGTTGACACACAAATTTCTTCATCAGAATGACTTGAAATGTGATACATATGAAGGCAAATGATGTTTAAAGTTTTCTGCTTTTGAATGAATTGCATGGACAGCATATTTTATCAAACTGTGCATGTCCTCTCAGGACCAGCATTTTGAGCTCAGAACAATCATGAAGACTGTGATGAGGTGAGGTTCATGTTGACACACAAATTTCTTCATCAGAATGACTTCAAATGTGATAAATATGAAGGCAAATGATTTTTAAGTTTGGTCTGATTTGAAGTAATTTCATGGACAACATAATTTGACCAAACTATACATTTCAGCTCTTAAAAAGCATTTGAAGCGCAGAAAATTCATGAAGGCTGCGATGATGTAAAGTTCATGTTGACAGACAAATTTCTTCATCAGAATGACTTGAAATGTGATACATATCACAAATGATGTTTAAAGTGTTCTGCTTTTGAATGAATTGCATGGACACCATATTTTATAAAACTGTGCATTTCAGCTCAGGACCAGCATTTGAAGCGCAGAAAATTCAGGAAGACTGCATTAACGTGAATTTCATGTTGACACACAAATTTCTTCTTCAGAATGACTTCAGAAGTGATAAATATGAAAACAATTATGTTTAACGTGTTCTGGATGGAAGAAATTGCAGAGACAACAACATATTTGACAAAACTATACATTTCAGCTATGGACAAGCATTGAAGCGCAGAAAATTCCTGAAGGCTGCATTAACATGAAGTTCATGTTGACACACAGATTTCTTCTTCAAAATGACTTGAAATGTGATCCACTTGAAAGGAAAGCAAAGGATGTTTGTGTTGACTTGGTTTGAATGAATTTGCAGAGACAGCATATTTGACCAAACTGTGCTCAGGACCAGCATTTGAAGCGCAGAAAAGTCATGAAGGCATCATGCACGTGAAGTTCATGTTGACACACAAATTTCACCATCAGAATGACTTGAAATGTGATAATTACGAAAACAAATGATGTTTAAAGTGTTCTGAATGGAAGAATTGCAGAGACAACAACATATTTGACCAAACTATACATTTCAGCTATGGACAAGCATTGAAGCGCAGAAAATTCCCGAAGGCTGCATTAACATGACGTTCATGTGACACACAAATTTCTTCTTCAAATGACTTGAAATGTGATCCACATGACAGGAAAAGCAAACGATGTTTGTGTTGACGTGGTTTGAATGAATTTGCAGAGACAGCATATTTGACCAAACTGTGCTCAGGACCAGCATTTGAAGCGCAGAAAAATCATGAAGGCACCATTCACGTGAAGTTCATGTTGACACACAAATTTCTCCTTCAAAATGACTTGAAATGTGATAATTACGAAAGCAAATGAAGTTTAAAGTGTTCTGGATGGAAGGAATTGCAGAGACAACATATTTGACCAAATTATACATTTCAGCTCTGGACAAGCATTTGAACGCGTATTTATCACTTTTCAAGTCATTATGAAGGAAAATTGTGCATGGACAGAATATTTTATCAAACTGTGCATTTCAGCTCAGGACCAGCATTTGAAGCGCAGAAAATTCATGAAGGTTGCTCTAACGTGAAGTTCATGTTGAGTGACAGGTTAAAAAATCGATTTAGAAAAGATTAGAAATGGTTAAGGTATTAAAAGTGTATTATACACAGGTTTAAAAGCTGAAAGCAGAGTTTATGATGAGTCAATTATCAGTTAAAACAAGTTAAAAAGGATCTATTATCCATAATTATTTCGTTTACATGATTGTTACATTTAAAATGGTAAAACTGTACTAGAGATATAGAAACTATTTACATATTTACAAATGATTTAGAGGTTGATGATACATGATCGATTGCTTTGGTCTGGAGTTGTGTTTCCTGCCTGCACTGTTTTAAGCTCTGTGCTTTTTTGAATAAACAAAATGGAGAAAGGACGCACGTCTCGTCCTCTCTTAAGTTTTAGAAAAAGTTCCACCAACCTCTCCCAAAATCGTGGAGCAGAGGGTACAACTAGTGATGGCTGATCGAGGCTTTGTTGAAGCTTCGACACTTCATTCAAAACATGGTTCATTACTCGAGGCTTCAATGACACACAGTGCTCCAGTAGGACATCTAGTGGTCAATAAAATGAAATGCAATTGAGACGTGGTAATTGGTTCATGGATTGTTTGGATTTGATAGGCCATGTACACATTGGTATTTAACTGCACTAGATGATTGTATAGGTTCTCGCCGAGAACAACACAACAATAATAATAATTATTATATGAAGAGCATGTTTTTATTGCCATGTCTGTAACCCTATTACTTTTCACTTATATTCTGGTGATTAAACATTTAAATGGTGCTGATACATTCATGAAATGTGCTCTATAAATGCAGACTGTTGTTATTTTCAGATGGGCTGGTGCAAATACAGATTATATTATGGCAATGTCTTGGGTTCATTGATAAAAGAGGTCAGTAAAGAGGGTGTGCTTGGAAACAGGGTAGTGGTTGTGCTTGGAAACAGGGTAGTGGGTGTGCTTGGGAACAGGGTACTGGGTTGTGCTTCTGTAACAATTTATGAATTTTTATTGAGAAATAATAACATGTCAACAGTTTCGGACTCAAAACGGTTCCTCCTTTTGCTCACAATCTCCCCAGCCTTCGAAAAAACACGTTCACAGGGAACAGATGAGGCAGGTGTACACAAGAAATGTTTTGCAACATCATATAGGTTCGGGTAGACACTTTTGTGGTGCCCAGTAAGCAAGTGGATCTGCTGTTCTGTCAATTGGAGATCAGCCAGGTAGCGATTTCAACCTCAACAATGGCACTGGCTGTGGCGCTTGGCGGTTTTGCCAGCCTCTATTCGTGTCTTCGTCCAATAAGCTCCAGAGTTGAACTGAAAAATATTTAAGAATCATCATCAACACAAACGTCATTAGTCATTCCTTATTCATAACAGACAAAAAGTACCTGTGGAAGGTGCTGGTGGTGGTGGAGGATAAGGCTGCTGTGGTGCTTGAGATGTAGATGGTCGTGGTTGCGGTTGCGGTTGCTGCTGCTGCTGCTGCCGGCTGGCATGTTTTAATGTTAATTTACTGTTGTGCATTTCAGTAATTTAGTCTTTCTTTGACACCGGCTGCCACTCTCTGAATTTGAAAACCCAAGGTTCTTGAAGCGTGGATCAACCAGAGTGGCAACAGCCAGTGAAACTGTTTTTTTCCTTGTCTTGCAGTCTGTCAGCTAAGCACCTGACAAGGTTCTGTGCAAGGTGTTTTGCCATGGGGGTGATGAGCTGTGAATATACTTGCTCTGTTGTATGTCGCAATACACGGTAGAGGGGGATAACCTTAGAACCTGACACCCGTTTCTCCTCTGACAACTCCACAGTTGCCACCTGGAAGGCAGCCAGCAGCTGAAATGACAGCAAAGTCCATATTATCTGAATGCATATACTGTGTGGTGAACTTCATTTCATTGTTCAGTCTAGTATGATGCTCTGAGTGAGTAAACCCTTCTGCAATGACAATGCAATAAAACAACTAAACAATTTGGATTCTACTATCATTTCTTCTGTGGTTTTAAATTCCATACCTTGATGCATTCCCCTGTGGCTTCATGCTGCTGGTTCGTAGTGGAGTCAGGTCTGTGCTCAGCGAAGCCAGGGCTAATGCCACCGCATCCCTTTCCTCATAGAGGCGCTGAAACATTTCAAGGGTGCTGTTCCATCTTGTGTCCACTTCCAGTTTCAGCTTTTTGACAGTGCGGCCCAGTTGCTGCTGCATGTGGCTCAGTCTCTCTTTAGCAGTTGTGCTTGTTTTGAAGTAAGTAACTATCCTCCGGCTTGATGCTCTAATTTCATCAATGCCAGGAGTGGCTTCAAGAGAGTTCTTCACCACCAGATTTAAGCAATGTGCAATGCACTTAGACTGCCTCAAATTCAAATTATTGGCAGTGGCATTCATGTTGCTGGCTGAATCTGTCACGATGCATCTAATCTTGTTTCCGAGACCCCACTCTGATATCATTGATGCGATCTCTGCAGCAATGTGGGCTGCTGTGTGGGTCCTCGGAAAAGGCTTGGCCCCCAGAAGAACAGTGGACAGCTGGTCATTTGGACTGATATAGTGGCAGGTGACTGCCAGATAAGAGTCCATATTAATAGATGTCCACATGTCCGAAGTGAGGCTGACAGTCTCAACACCCAGGATCTCTGCCTTGGCTTTCTGTTGCTCCTCCTGGAACTTGGCAGCCACCATCTCCTTGAGCGCCTTTCTGGTTGGTAAACTGTATGTGGGGTCCAGTGTCGCCACAAGTGCTCTAAAACCAGCATCCTCCACTACAGAGAAGGGCTGAGAGTCCTTGACGACGAAGTTGATGAGAGCGTCATCAAGTTCTCTCTTTCTATTGCCTGAAAAAATTCATGAAGATAATACTATACAGTAAGTTACATAAAAAGTACTAAGTGTTATTGAAATGTATCACAGGGCAATGTGAACCAAACTTGCAAGGCAAAAGTAATTCTTTGCGAATGTCATGAATAGGCCTACCTGGGTTACAGGCAACAGCCGGCTCCGGCCTGTTCTCTGGTGCCGGTTCCCTCTCTCTGCCATGCTTGGCCCTTAAATGCCTCAGCATGGACGAGGTGTTGTTACTGTAAGCCAGCCTGGCATCACACAGCATACACTGGACCTGTGAAACAATTGAATACATTCAAGTAATTATATTTTCTACAGCGACAGCATTGTACATGGGGGTTTGCCATGAGTTTTCCAATGTCAATACAGGTGAAATCAAAATAACACTCGAAGTTACCTTATTATCCGGGAGCAACTGAAAATCGTCCCATGCACGGGACCTTTTTCTGGTTGGCTCCTGCTGCGGCTCCATCTATCTAGATATATAGCGCTATATATCTAGCTAGATAGCTTATCTATCTCTCCCTCGCTCTCTCTCTCTGTATATATATATATATATATATAGTATATAATATATCTATCTATATGTCTTATTATATAGCTATATATATATAATATATCTGTCTATATGTCTGATCTATATATAATATATCTACCAATTTATCTATATCTAACGTCAATGGCTATCTATCTATCAATCTCTATCTATCGATCTAATCAGTCTAATCTATCTATCGATCTATCTAATCTGTCTAATCTATCTATCTACTATGAAATACACTATCTGACACACTACTAACTCTCAAAGCAACAACAGCAACAAAACCAACCAACCTACTCTGCAAAGAACAATTCAAATGAACCACACTAAATAGGATCTCCTATCCCGGAACACTCTCGATCCCGCCAAGTGATTCACATGACAAACCGAACCAATCAGGTGATTCGAAGCAGTTCAGTGCTTCGAACGTCACTGAAGTGATTCAAATGTCACGAGTCACGTGACCAAACCACGCCTCGGCACAGTGGCTCGAAACGTTTGCTTCATGAGCTACCGCGCATGTGTCGAAGCCTCGGGTGTCAGAGAACCATCACTAGGTACAACATTTGGAGGCACCGCTGGGATATTTAGTGAGTGAAAAATCCACCAGAAGTAAGTGGGAGCTCAAGCTGAATATCCCTATCGAACCCTAGCATGCCAAGCTAGCATCGGAGACACGACGCACCTCAGGCATTCACCGCAGCTCTGTCAGCACGTGCAGCAGGTTGTATCTACTCGTGAGCACAGCCACCACTAGAGGACACCATCTTATCACAAAGCTAACAGAAGCCAAGTTGAACTGTTTTGTGTCAAATTCTCTGATGAAAATGGAGTCAGAGCTGGAGAAAGTGCAGCTCGAAGTTACAGGAGCTTTATATGGACTGGATATTGAACAACTGCTAAAGATTTGCAACGAATTAAACATATCTGGACTTCTGGAAAAATGAGAAGCTTGAAGAAAAACTCGAGGCCAGCTAATCACTTTTATCGTGAGCTATGTGGGAAGAGATGAGTTAGCTGAGCTTGAAGACGAGGGGATTTCTGATTTGCTCAGCATCAAAGACTTGATTGAAAGTTTAAAGATGCCAGAGTTAGAGCTATCAGGTGAAGATAAAGAGAGAGAAGACCTACAGAAAGAGGTAAATGTCCTACGAAGTACACTACAAGCTAAAGAAGAAGCAATGAGTCAGCTAATGAGTAAGAAAGTGAGCCTTCAAAACACACCAATAAAAAGAAGAGTGCCAATGCCCCAAGAAAATGCCATGTGGCGCAAAGACTTTAAGATATCAGGCCAAATAGGTGAGCCAGGACAAAAGGACAAGCTCACATTTTCAAGTTTGGCCAGGCAGATTGAAAGTGGGCACAGTAAGGGCTACCAAGAGGACGAAATAATTGACGCAGTGATTCGTGCCATTACACCAGGTTTGCAGCTTAGAAGTTACCTGGAAGGCAAAAGTGATCTGACTCTTCCCGCCCTGCGGAGAATCCTAAGGTCTCACTATCGGGAGAGAGGGGCTACTGAACTGTATAAGCAGCTTTCATCTGAGGTACAGAGCAGTAAAGAAACGCCGCAAAACTTCCTTCTGAGAGCTATGGACCTTCGTCAAAAGATTCTCTTTGCATCTCAGGAGGCTGAGTCAGGTTTAAAATATGATCCCGCCCTGGTTCAAAGTTTATTCCTGCACACCATCTTAACAGGTTTGCAAAGTGACAATGTAAAGAATGACATGCAGCCCTACCTTCTTCAGCCCGCCACCTCTGATGAAGTTTTGCTTGAGAAAGTAAATGTAGCATGTGCAAATGAAAAAGAACGACAAGACAAGAAGAAACAGACTGTTCCCCAGCGAACCACCGCTGTGCATGCTGTCCAGCCCAGTGACACCCCGGCACCTGTTGAGAAAAGACTGTCCAGAACAAAACCCAGCTGTCTCAACATCTGATCTGCTGTCAGAGATTAAAGAGATGCGGTCGGGGATGGTGCTGTTAGAGACCTGCGAGCGGAAGTGTCCCAAATCAGAGAGTCCATGCAAAAGTCTACAACCACGACACAACTCACCAGCGGAGACCTGAGGACCACTACCAGCGCAGATCTTCACATCATGTCACCATACCAACTGGATCCAACTGCTCAGCACTACTACCCACAGCGGGCCCCTCCGGCTTCCAGCAGCACTCCCGAGCAGCTCTTCAGCCATACCACCCCCAGAACCTGGCTTTGCATCGATGAGAGGCACTGCACAGTTCCAGCAGCGCTTCGCCCCTCAGCGTTTCTACACGCCCCCGGCCACAGCAAAGGTGTTTTTATTTGTATTCAAACAGGTGAAGTTTTGTCAGCACTGTTTTAGGTGTGGGAGCAGTGAGCATTTCGAGCTGGCTGTAAAGCACCAAGGCCAGTTAAATCAGCAAAAGGTAACTCTTTAAACTAGGGAGGTCACTCCAACGGGACATGTGTGACCAGTGACATTAAAAGGTCCCTGTGTTGTTACAGTTGTTGCTATACAGGTGAAATTCAAAGTTTCAAATGTTGTTCTGTGTGTAAGAGCGCCCTCTACTGTTCCAAAAAAGTGCCAAGGGACACTGGCCCATACACAAAACTAAATGTAAGCCCTACTCTTGTGGTAGTATTCAGAAGGAAATAGGAGGTTTTCTGTGAAACAAGTCAAAAGTAAGATGTGTGAAAAAGACAAAATACTTCAGTCAGGCAGTTAGTGGGAAGTAAATGTCTCATTAGATGCTTTTTGGGTAAAAACAAGGTTGAAGCACTTTGGGACTCTGGTTCACAGGTTTGTGCTATTGATGAGTCATGGAAGAACATTAACTTACCTTGAGGTACGACTGAGAAATGTGAGTGAGATTATTGACCCAACGAACCCCTTCAACTTAAAGCAGCTAATGGTACAGACATGCCATTTGTGGGATGGGTTGAGATACCATTTAAACTTACTGCTAGTGACTCTGAGTTACTCATACCGGTTCTTGTGCTTAAAGGTAACCAACAGCAGTGTCAATTATTGGGTTCAATGTTATCGATGCACTTGGTATCAAAAGTATGAGGGATTGAAACTAACTCAGGTGAAAAAGAGAAACTTTTGAAAGCAGTAAATTAGCTTTTCCAACAACTAAAGAAGAACAAAGCTACAACTTCATAAAAGCAGTTAGTGTGGGACAAGCACAGAGTACAATGTGAAAACAAGAAACGAGAGAGTGACTGTACCTAGCCAGAGTTCAGTGTTTATTGAATGTAGGTACAGCTAAGCCATTTAAAGAGGACATTACACTGATTTTTGACCTTTGAAAACCCACAAGGTCAGATGGGCTAGAATTTTGTGACACGCTGGTTTCGGTGAAAGCAGGGTTCGTTCCAAAGATAACTGTAAGTGTGCAGAACCCTACCAACCATGACATTACATTATCAGGGAGAACCACTATTGGTACTGTGCAGTCAGTGGGGTCTGTCTATCCTGCTAACATCTTCAGTAAAGACCTTCTGTCTGCGGCCATCAACAAGATCAATGTCCAGGAGGCTTCAGGATGCACTCCCACAAGTGAGCAATGGGACCCTCCTGTGGACTTGTCTCATCTGGATGAAAATAAAAGAAAGACAATTCAGCAGATGTTAAGAGAGGAATCCGCATCCTTTTCAAAAACTGACAATGACATTGGGTGTGTGAAGAATCTGCAAATGGACATTTTGCTAAAGGACACTGAGCCAGTTTCGAAAACATATCTTTCTGTACCAAAGCCACTGTACAGGGAGATGAAGGACTACTTACAGGACTTGATAGCACAGGGATGGGTGGAAAAGTCTACTTCCTCTTATTCATCTCCTGTTGTCTGTGTAAGAAAGAAGGACGGTTCGCTACGTTTATGTATTGATTACAGGGAGCTGAATCGTAAGACACACCCAGATCGACACCCATACCCCGGTACAGGACGTGATGGACAGCCTGGGGGGGAACACAATTTTTTCATTACTGGACCAGGGTAAGGCGTATCACCAGGGGTTCGTGTCCAAGGAGAGCAGACATCTAACCGCCTTTGTGACCCCCTGGGGCCTTTACGAATGGATAAGGATTCCTTTCGGCCTCATGAATGCGCCAGCTGCGTTCCAGCGGGGTATGGAGCAATGCCTAGAAGGACTGCGGGACGAGATATGCGTTCCTTATCTCGATGACATTCTTGTGTTTAGCAGGACTTTTGAGGACCACGTTGAGGACGTCAGGAGAGTTTTAAAGCGTCTTAGAGGCAATGGAATAAAACTCAAACCCCGAAAATGTGACCTTTTCAAACCAGAAGTGAGGTATCTCGGCAGGATTGTTTCTGCTGAAGGAAGCAAAATGGACCCGGCAGATACAGCTGCAGTGAGAGCCCTGAAAGACAAGCAGCCAGGTACTGTTGGTGAGCTCAGAGCAATACTAGGACTTTTAAGCTACTACAGGCAGTACATCAAAGATTTCTCTCGTATTGCTAGTCCCTTGTATGACTTGCTTAAAGCTCCTTTGAAAACAGAGACTCAGTCGAGAATAAGGAAAAGACAATGAAACAGAACAACAATGTGCCCTCAAGTACCCTATTCAGTGGAGTGATGTACAACAGTCAGTCTTAGAGCAGTTGATAGACTGTTTAGTTCAGCCTCCTGTTCTAGGTTTTCCAGACTTTACACAACCCTTCGTTTTACATACAGATGCCTCGAACCAAGGTCTAGGAGCTGTATTGTATCAGAGACAGAATGGCAAACTCCGTGTTATAGCATATGGGTCTAGAACTCTAACCGCAGCTGAGAAAAACTACAACTTACACTCAGGCAAGTTAGAATTTCTAGCTCTTAAATGGGCTATTACGGATAAGTTTCGTGATTACTTGTACTATGCACCATTTTTCACTGTGTTTAGTGACAACAATCCGCTTACTTATGTTTTGTCTACAGCTAAGTTAAATGCAACAGGATGTAGATGGGTTGCAGAACTTGCCGATTTCCATTTCACAGTGAAGTATCGTCCTGGTAGAGAGAATATAGATGCAGACAGTCTGTCTAGGATGCCTTTAGACATGGAAACTTATATGGAGAAGTGTTCAAAAGAAATGTCATATGATGCCATTAGTGCAACAACACAGGCAATTGACCATCAAGATGAATCTAGCGCAGCTTGGTCTATGGGTATTTCAGCTAAGAGTGCCACAGTGTCAGTGAGCATGCCCATAGCTCCACTTACTGTAGGACAGATCAAACAAGACCAAGAAACTGATCCTATTATCGGACAGATTGTGAAATATAAATTGACAGAGACAAAACCATCAGGTCCAGAACTTAAACAGCTTAATCAACAAGTTGTGTGTCTTTTGAGAGAGTGGGACAAGTTACAGTTTAATGACAAAGGTGTTTTATACAGACAAACAAAAACCAGAAAACAGCTTGTTCTACCTGGGAAGCATAGGTCAACAGTGTTAAAAGAACTACATGATGAGATGGGTCACCATGGTGTAGATAGAACCACTTCTTTGATAAGGGATCGTTTTTACTGGCCCTTCATGCAAAAAGAAATCGAAGACTATGTACTGAGAAAGTGTGTGTGTCTTAAGAACAAGAAACCAAGCCGCGAGACAAGAGCACCGCTCACAAACATTGTTACTACTCAGCCTTTTGAGCTTGTTTCTGTTGATTTTTTACATTTAGACAAATGTAAGGGCGGCTACGAGTATGTACTTGTTCTTGTCGATCATTTTACACGTTTTGCCCAGGTTTATGCTACCACAAACAAGTCTGGTAAAACAGCAGCAGACAAAATCTTTAATGACTACGCTTTAAAGTATGGATTCCCCAGAGACTTCACCATGACCAGGGTGGGGAATTCCAGAACCAGCTTTTTGCCCAACTAAAAGAGTATTGTGGAGTAGCAGGCTCAAGGACAACACCATATCATCCAATGGGAAACGGACAATGTGAGCGGTTTAACCGGACTTTGATTCAGATGTTGAAAACACTCACTGAGAAACAGAAGAGTAACTGGAAAGACTCCTTAAACAAACTGGTTTATGCTTACAATGCAACGAAAAGTGAAGTGACAGGATTTTCCCCTTTTTACTTACTTTATGGACGGTCACCACGGTTACCAGTGGACATGTTATTCAGTTTATCCTCAAATGATGATCAAGGTGATGGTAACCATCAGAGCTACATGCAAAAGTGGAAAGAAGGTATGAAAGATGCATATGAGACCACACGAGAGAATGTAAACAAAGCTGGTGTTCGAAGTAAGCGACTTTATGACAGTAAGCTGAAGTATTCTACCCTGTTGCCCGGTGATCGTGTTTTAGTAAGGAACTTGACTCCACGCGGAGGTCCTGGCAAACTGAGAAGCCACTGGGAAGATGTTGTACATACAGTGGTTCGTCAAGTGAGCAAGGACATTCCTGTGTATGAACTGAAACCTGAGCGAGGCAAGGGCAGATCCAGAACTTTACATCGTAACCTTCTTCTGCCATGTGACCATTTGCCCTTAGAGACTTCTTTGCAGCCTTGTCCAAAGAAAAGGACTTTTACTAGATCAGCTGAGGCGCCAGAGATCCACTCAGATGAGAAGGACGACGACGATGACGAGTGTTATCCAGTGCTACGCCGCCTAAACACTCGGCCCGATTCACCACAGCCTGAAAGGACCACAGAACCGGCTCACCAGGAGGAAAACCAACCTGAAGAGGTGTTGCTGGAGTGCGGGCCTGAAGCTGCGGATGTTAACCAGCCAGAGGATGATGTTGATCAGGTAGAAGACCAGCCTGTGGAGGTGAGCCTTCCTTCTCCTCGCCCACCTGCTTCTCCTGCCTACTGTGATTCTAATGAAGAAGTGACTCTGAGACCAAGACGTGAATCCAGAAAGCCAAAAGTTTTCACTTATGATAAACTGGGTACACCTGCATGTTATAACATTCAGACTTTACCTTATTATCCAGATCAGAGAATGCCATGGGTCTACTATGTTCATCCTTATTCTTTCCCAGAGTTCTATGCACAATATTGATATGGGTAATCACATATCTAGCTGAATTTGAGTAAATGTGGTTTCATTAGACTCGCGCTGAAAGATTTAATTAGAAGTCATAACGTCATTCAAACTGTGTTTACGGTGAGACAATGGTGACTTGAAGGAAAAGGAAAAAATTTGGTTCATACCAGTATACGACATATGCATTTACTTTTGAAATGGACACTTTACACTTGAGACTGTGCATGAGCTTTTACTCAAAGAAACAGGATGTATGAAAAGAGTTCCAGTCTGTAAACATTTGCAAATGAGTGAGTTTGAATATGCACTTAACTAGTATTTTGCACTTTGATAGTGGTATTATACCCAGGAATTCATGTGTCCTGATGTTGGGGACAACATCTATTTTGAGGGGGAGTATGTGACAGGTTAAAAAATCGATTTAGAAAAGATTAGAAATGGTTAAGGTATTAAAAGTGTATTATACACAGGTTTAAAAGCTGAAAGCAGAGTTTATGATGAGTCAATTATCAGTTAAAAACAAGTTAAAAAGGATCTATTATCCATAATTATTTCGTTTACATGATTGTTACATTTAAAATGGTAAAACTGTACTAGAGATATAGAAACTATTTACATATTTACAAATGATTTAGAGGTTGATGATACATGATCGATTGCTTTGGTCTGGAGTTGTGTTCCTGCCTGCACTGTTTTAGCTCTGTGCTTATTGAATAAAACAAAATGGAGAAAGGACGCACGTCTCGTCTTTCTCTTAAGTTTTAGGAAAAAGTTCCACCAACCTCTCCCAAAATCGTGGAGCAGAGGGTACAACATTGACACACACATTTTTCCTTCAGAATAACTTGAAATGTGAAAAATATGAAAGCAAATGATGTTTAAGGAGTTCTGGTTTGAAGGAATTGTTTGGACAGCATATATTATCAAACTGTGCATTTCTGCTCAGAACGAACATTTGAAGCGCAGAAAAATCATGAAGACTGCAGTCACGTGAAGTTCATGTTGACACACAAATTTCTCCTTCAGAATGACATGAAATGTGACAAATATGAAAGCAAATTATGTTTGAGGTGTTCTGGTTTGAAGGAATGTCATGGACATCATATTTGACCAAACTGCATGTCAGCTCAGGACCAGCATTTGAAGCGCAGAACAATCATGAAGACTGCGATGATGTAAAGTTCATGTTGACACACAAATTTCTTCATCAGAATGACTTGAAATGTGATACATATGAAGGCAAATGATGTTTAAAGTTTTCTTCTTTTGAATGAATTGCATGGACAGCATATTTTATCAAACTGCATGTCCTCTCAGGACCAGCATTTGAAGCTCAGAACAATCATGAAGACTGCGGTAACGTGAGGTTCATGTTGACACACAAATTTCTTCATCAGAATGACTTCAAATGTGATAAATATGACGGCAAATGATGTTTAAGTTGGTCTGGTTTGAAGTAATTTCATGGACAACATATTTGACCATATGATACATTTCAGCTCTGGAAAAGCATTTGAAGCGCAGAAAATTCATGAAGTCTGCGATGATGTAAAGTTCATGTTGACACACAAATTTCTCCTTCACAATGACTTCAAATGTGATACATATGAAGGCAAATGATGTTTGTGTTGACTTAGTTTGAAGAAATTGTATGGACAACATATTTGACCAAACTGTGCATTTCAGCTCAGGACCAGCATTTGAAGCGCAGAAAATTCATGAAGGCATCATTGACGTGAAATTCATGTTGACACACAAATTTCACCTTCAGAATGACTTGAAATGTGATAATTACTAAAGCAAATAATGTTTAAAGTGTTCTGGATGGAAGGAATTGCAGAGACAACATATTTGACCAAACTATACATTTCAGCTCTGGACAAGCATTTGATGCGCGTATTTATCACTTTTCAAGTCATAATGAAGGAGAAATTAGTGCATGGACAGAATATTTTATCAAACTTAAGCTCAGGACCAGCATTTGAAGCGCAGAAAATTCATGAAGGCTGCTCTAACGTGAAGTTCATTTTGACACACAAATTTTTCCTTCAGAATAACTTGAAATGTGAAAAATATGAAAGCAAATGATTTTTAAGGAGTTCTGGTTTGAAGGAATTGTTTGGACAGCATCTATTATCAAACTGTGCATTTTTGCTCATGACGAACATTTGAAGCGCAGAAAAATCATGAAGACTGCAGTCACGTGAAGTTCATGTTGACACACAAATTTCTCCTTCAGAATGACATGAAATGTGACAAATATGAAAGCAAATTATGTTTAGGGTGTTCTAGTTTGAAGGAATGTCATGGACATCATATTTGACCAAACTGCATGTCAGCTAAGGACAAGCATTTGAAGCGCAGAACAATCATGAAGACTGCGATGACGTAAAGTTCATGTTGACACACAAATTTCCTCATCAGAATGACATGAAATGTGACAAATATGAAAGCAAATGATGTTTGAGGTGTTCTGGTTTGAAGGAATGTCATGGACATCATATTTGACCAAACTGCATTTTTGCTCATGACGAACATTTGAAGCGCAGAAAAATCATGAAGACTGCAGTCACGTGAAGTTCATGTTGACACACAAATTTCTCCTTCAGAATGACATGAAATGTGACAAATATGAAAGCAAATTATGTTTAGGGTGTTCTAGTTTGAAGGAATGTCATGGACATCATATTTGACCAAACTGCATGTCAGCTCAGGACAAGCATTTGAAGCGCAGAACAATCATGAAGACTGCGATGACGTAAAGTTCATGTTGACACACAAATTTCCTCATCAGAATGACATGAAATGTGACAAATATGAAAGCAAATGATGTTTGAGGTGTTCTGGTTTGAAGGAATGTCATGGACATCATATTTGACCAAACTGCATGTCAGCTCAGGACGAACATTTGAAGCGCAGAACAATCATGAAGACTGCGATGATGTAAAGTTCATGTTGACACACAAATTTCTCCTTCAGAATGACATGAAATGTGACAAATATGAAAGCAAATTATGTTTGAGGTGTTCTGGTTTGAAGGAATGTCATGGACATCATATTTGACCAAACTGCATGTCAGCTCAGGACCAGCATTTGAAGCGCAGAACAATCATGAAGACTGCGATGACGTAAAGTTCATGTTGACAAACAAATTTCCTCATCAGAATGACTTGAAATGTGATACATATGAAGGCAAATGATGTTTGAGGTGTTCTGGTTTGAAGGAATGTCATGGACATCATATTTGACCAAACTGCATGTCAGCTCAGGACCAGCATTTGAAGCGCAGAACAATCATGAAGACTGCGATGATGTAAAGTTCATGTTCACACACAAATTTCTTCATCAGAATGACTTGAAATGTGATACATATGTGATGCAAATGATGTTTAAAGTGTTCTGCTTTTGAATGAATTGCATGGACACCAATTTTTATAAAACTGTGCATTTCAGCTCAGGACCAGCATTTGAAGCGCAGAAAATTCAGGAAGCCTGCATTAACGTGAAGTTCATGTTGACACACAGATTTTTTCTTCAAAATGACTTGAAATGTGATCCACATGAAAGGAAAGGAAACGATGTTTGTGTTGACTTGGTTTGAATGAATTTGCAGAGACAGCATATTTGACCAAACTGCATGTCAGCTCAGGACCAGCATTTGAAGCGCAGAACAATCATGAAGACTGCGATGATGTAAAGTTCATGTTGACACACAAATTTCTTCATCAGAATGACTTGAAATGTGATACATATGAAGGCAAATGAAGTTTAATGTTTTCTGCTTTTGAATGAATTGCATGGACAGCATATTTTATCAAACTGTGCATGTCCTCTCAGGACCAGCATTTGAAGCTCAGAACAATGATGAAGACTTCGGTAAGGTGAGGTTCATGTTGACACACAAATTTCTTCATCAGAATGACTTCAAATGTGATAAATATGAAGGCAAATGATGTTTAAGTTGGTCTGGTTTGAAGTAATTTCATGGACAACATATTTGACCATATGATACATTTCAGCTCTGGAAAAGCATTTGAAGCGCAGAAAATTCATGAAGTCTGCGATGATGTAAAGTTCATGTTGACACACAAATTTCTCCTTCACAATGACTTCAAATGTGATACATATGAAGGCAAATGATGTTTGTGTTGACTTAGTTTGAAGAAATTGTATGGACAACATATTTGACCAAACTGTGCATTTCAGCTCAGGACCAGCATTTGAAGCGCAGAAAATTCATGAAGGCATCATGCACGTGAAGTTCATGTTGACACACAAATTTCACCTTCAGAATGACTTGAAATGTGATAATTACTAAAGCACATGATGTTGAAAGTGTTCTGGATGGAAGGAATTGCAGAGACAACATATTTGACCAAACTATACATTTCAGCTCTGGACAAGCATTTGAAGCGCGTATTTATCACTTTTCAAGTCATTATGAAGGAGAAATTTCTGCATGGACAGAATATTTTATCAAACTGTGTATTTAAGCTCAGGACCAGCATTTGAAGCGCTGAAAATTCATGAAGGCTGCTCTAACGTGAAGTTCATTTTGACACACAAATTTCTCCTTCAAAATGACTTGAAATGTGATAATTACGAAAGCAAATGAAGTTTAAAGTGTTCTGGATGGAAGGAATTGCAGAGACAACATATTTGACCAAACTATACATTTCAGCTCTGGACAAGCATTTGAAGCGCGTATTTATCACTTTTCAAGTCATTATGAATGAAAAATTTGTGCATGGACAGAATATTTTATCAAACTGTGCATTTAAGCTCAGGACCAGCATTTGAAGCGTAGAAAATTCATGAAGGTTGCTCTAACGTGAAGTTCATGTTGACACACAAATTTTTCCTTCAGAAAAACTTGAAATGTGAAAAATATGAAAGCAAATGATGTTTAAGGAGTTCTGGTTTGAAGGAATGATTTGGACAGCATATATTATCACACTGTGCATTTCTGCTCAGGACGAACATTTGAAGAGCAGAAAAATTATGAAGACTGCAGTCACGTGAAGTTCATGTTGACACACAAATTTCTCCTTCAGAATGACTTGAAATGTGACAAATATGAAAGCAAATGATGTTTAAGGTGTTCTGTTTTGAAGGAATTGTTTGGACAGCATATTTGACCAAACTGCATGTCAGCTATGGACAAGCATTTGAAGCGCGAATTCATCACTTTTCAAGACTTCATCAAGGAAAAATTTGTGCATGGACAGAATATTTTATCAAACTGTGCATTTCAGCTCAGGACGAACATTTGAAGCGCAGAAAAATCATGAAGACTGCAGTCACGTGAAGTTCATGTTGACACACAAATTTCTTCATCAGAATGACATGAAATGTGACAAATATGAAAGCAAATGATGTTTGAGGTTTTTCTGGTTTGAAGGAATGTCATGGACATCATATTTGACCAAACTGCATGTCAGCTCAGGACCAGCATTTGAAGCGCAGAACAATCATGAAGTCTGCGATGATGTAAAGTTCATGTTGACAAACAAATTTCTCCTTCACAATGACTTCAAATGTGATACATATGAAGGCAAATGATGTTTGTGTTGACTTAGTTTGAACAAATTGTATGGACAACATATTTGACCAAACCGTGCATTTCAGCTCAGGACCAGCATTTGAAGCGCAGAAAATTCATGAAGACTGCGATGATGTAAAGTTCATGTTGACACACAAATTTCTCCTTCAGAATGACATGAAATGTGACAAATATGAAAGCAAATTATGTTTGAGGTGTTCTGGTTTGAAGGAATGTCATGGACATCATATTTGACCAAACTGCATGTCAGCTCAGGACCAGCATTTGAAGCGCAGAACAATCATGAAGACTGCGATGACGTAAAGTTCATGTTGACAAACAAATTTCCTCATCAGAATGACTTGAAATGTGATACATATGAAGGCAAATGATGTTTGAGGTGTTCTGGTTTGAAGGAATGTCATGGACATCATATTTGACCAAACTGCATGTCAGCTCAGGACCAGCATTTGAAGCGCAGAACAATCATGAAGACTGCGATGATGTAAAGTTCATGTTCACACACAAATTTCTTCATCAGAATGACTTGAAATGTGATACATATGTGATGCAAATGATGTTTAAAGTGTTCTGCTTTTGAATGAATTGCATGGACACCAATTTTTATAAAACTGTGCATTTCAGCTCAGGACCAGCATTTGAAGCGCAGAAAATTCAGGAAGCCTGCATTAACGTGAAGTTCATGTTGACACACAGATTTTTTCTTCAAAATGACTTGAAATGTGATCCACATGAAAGGAAAGGAAACGATGTTTGTGTTGACTTGGTTTGAATGAATTTGCAGAGACAGCATATTTGACCAAACTGCATGTCAGCTCAGGACCAGCATTTGAAGCGCAGAACAATCATGAAGACTGCGATGATGTAAAGTTCATGTTGACACACAAATTTCTTCATCAGAATGACTTGAAATGTGATACATATGAAGGCAAATGAAGTTTAATGTTTTCTGCTTTTGAATGAATTGCATGGACAGCATATTTTATCAAACTGTGCATGTCCTCTCAGGACCAGCATTTGAAGCTCAGAACAATGATGAAGACTTCGGTAAGGTGAGGTTCATGTTGACACACAAATTTCTTCATCAGAATGACTTCAAATGTGATAAATATGAAGGCAAATGATGTTTAAGTTGGTCTGGTTTGAAGTAATTTCATGGACAACATATTTGACCATATGATACATTTCAGCTCTGGAAAAGCATTTGAAGCGCAGAAAATTCATGAAGTCTGCGATGATGTAAAGTTCATGTTGACACACAAATTTCTCCTTCACAATGACTTCAAATGTGATACATATGAAGGCAAATGATGTTTGTGTTGACTTAGTTTGAAGAAATTGTATGGACAACATATTTGACCAAACTGTGCATTTCAGCTCAGGACCAGCATTTGAAGCGCAGAAAATTCATGAAGGCATCATGCACGTGAAGTTCATGTTGACACACAAATTTCACCTTCAGAATGACTTGAAATGTGATAATTACTAAAGCACATGATGTTGAAAGTGTTCTGGATGGAAGGAATTGCAGAGACAACATATTTGACCAAACTATACATTTCAGCTCTGGACAAGCATTTGAAGCGCGTATTTATCACTTTTCAAGTCATTATGAAGGAGAAATTTCTGCATGGACAGAATATTTTATCAAACTGTGTATTTAAGCTCAGGACCAGCATTTGAAGCGCTGAAAATTCATGAAGGCTGCTCTAACGTGAAGTTCATTTTGACACACAAATTTCTCCTTCAAAATGACTTGAAATGTGATAATTACGAAAGCAAATGAAGTTTAAAGTGTTCTGGATGGAAGGAATTGCAGAGACAACATATTTGACCAAACTATACATTTCAGCTCTGGACAAGCATTTGAAGCGCGTATTTATCACTTTTCAAGTCATTATGAAGGAGAAATTAGTGCATGGACAGAATATTTTATCAAACTTAAGCTCAGGACCAGCATTTGAAGCGCAGAAAATTCATGAAGGCTGCTCTAACGTGAAGTTCATTTTGACACACAAATTTTTCCTTCAGAATAACTTGAAATGTGAAAAATATGAAAGCAAATGATTTTTAAGGAGTTCTGGTTTGAAGGAATTGTTTGGACAGCATCTATTATCAAACTGTGCATTTTTGCTCATGACGAACATTTGAAGCGCAGAAAAATCATGAAGACTGCAGTCACGTGAAGTTCATGTTGACACACAAATTTCTCCTTCAGAATGACATGAAATGTGACAAATATGAAAGCAAATTATGTTTAGGGTGTTCTAGTTTGAAGGAATGTCATGGACATCATATTTGACCAAACTGCATGTCAGCTAAGGACAAGCATTTGAAGCGCAGAACAATCATGAAGACTGCGATGACGTAAAGTTCATGTTGACACACAAATTTCCTCATCAGAATGACATGAAATGTGACAAATATGAAAGCAAATGATGTTTGAGGTGTTCTGGTTTGAAGGAATGTCATGGACATCATATTTGACCAAACTGCATTTTTGCTCATGACGAACATTTGAAGCGCAGAAAAATCATGAAGACTGCAGTCACGTGAAGTTCATGTTGACACACAAATTTCTCCTTCAGAATGACATGAAATGTGACAAATATGAAAGCAAATTATGTTTAGGGTGTTCTAGTTTGAAGGAATGTCATGGACATCATATTTGACCAAACTGCATGTCAGCTCAGGACAAGCATTTGAAGCGCAGAACAATCATGAAGACTGCGATGACGTAAAGTTCATGTTGACACACAAATTTCCTCATCAGAATGACATGAAATGTGACAAATATGAAAGCAAATGATGTTTGAGGTGTTCTGGTTTGAAGGAATGTCATGGACATCATATTTGACCAAACTGCATGTCAGCTCAGGACGAACATTTGAAGCGCAGAACAATCATGAAGACTGCGATGATGTAAAGTTCATGTTGACACACAAATTTCTCCTTCAGAATGACATGAAATGTGACAAATATGAAAGCAAATTATGTTTGAGGTGTTCTGGTTTGAAGGAATGTCATGGACATCATATTTGACCAAACTGCATGTCAGCTCAGGACCAGCATTTGAAGCGCAGAACAATCATGAAGACTGCGATGACGTAAAGTTCATGTTGACAAACAAATTTCCTCATCAGAATGACTTGAAATGTGATACATATGAAGGCAAATGATGTTTGAGGTGTTCTGGTTTGAAGGAATGTCATGGACATCATATTTGACCAAACTGCATGTCAGCTCAGGACCAGCATTTGAAGCGCAGAACAATCATGAAGACTGCGATGATGTAAAGTTCATGTTCACACACAAATTTCTTCATCAGAATGACTTGAAATGTGATACATATGTGATGCAAATGATGTTTAAAGTGTTCTGCTTTTGAATGAATTGCATGGACACCAATTTTTATAAAACTGTGCATTTCAGCTCAGGACCAGCATTTGAAGCGCAGAAAATTCAGGAAGCCTGCATTAACGTGAAGTTCATGTTGACACACAGATTTTTCTTCAAAATGACTTGAAATGTGATCCACATGAAAGGAAAGGAAACGATGTTTGTGTTGACTTGGTTTGAATGAATTTGCAGAGACAGCATATTTGACCAAACTGCATGTCAGCTCAGGACCAGCATTTGAAGCGCAGAACAATCATGAAGACTGCGATGATGTAAAGTTCATGTTGACACACAAATTTCTTCATCAGAATGACTTGAAATGTGATACATATGAAGGCAAATGAAGTTTAATGTTTTCTGCTTTTGAATGAATTGCATGGACAGCATATTTTATCAAACTGTGCATGTCCTCTCAGGACCAGCATTTGAAGCTCAGAACAATGATGAAGACTTCGGTAAGGTGAGGTTCATGTTGACACACAAATTTCTTCATCAGAATGACTTCAAATGTGATAAATATGAAGGCAAATGATGTTTAAGTTGGTCTGGTTTGAAGTAATTTCATGGACAACATATTTGACCATATGATACATTTCAGCTCTGGAAAAGCATTTGAAGCGCAGAAAATTCATGAAGTCTGCGATGATGTAAAGTTCATGTTGACACACAAATTTCTCCTTCACAATGACTTCAAATGTGATACATATGAAGGCAAATGATGTTTGTGTTGACTTAGTTTGAAGAAATTGTATGGACAACATATTTGACCAAACTGTGCATTTCAGCTCAGGACCAGCATTTGAAGCGCAGAAAATTCATGAAGGCATCATGCACGTGAAGTTCATGTTGACACACAAATTTCACCTTCAGAATGACTTGAAATGTGATAATTACTAAAGCACATGATGTTGAAAGTGTTCTGGATGGAAGGAATTGCAGAGACAACATATTTGACCAAACTATACATTTCAGCTCTGGACAAGCATTTGAAGCGCGTATTTATCACTTTTCAAGTCATTATGAAGGAGAAATTTCTGCATGGACAGAATATTTTATCAAACTGTGTATTTAAGCTCAGGACCAGCATTTGAAGCGCTGAAAATTCATGAAGGCTGCTCTAACGTGAAGTTCATTTTGACACACAAATTTCTCCTTCAAAATGACTTGAAATGTGATAATTACGAAAGCAAATGAAGTTTAAAGTGTTCTGGATGGAAGGAATTGCAGAGACAACATATTTGACCAAACTATACATTTCAGCTCTGGACAAGCATTTGAAGCGCGTATTTATCACTTTTCAAGTCATTATGAATGAAAAATTTGTGCATGGACAGAATATTTTATCAAACTGTGCATTTAAGCTCAGGACCAGCATTTGAAGCGCAGAAAATTCATGAAGGTTGCTCTAACGTGAAGTTCATGTTGACACACAAATTTTTCCTTCAGAAAAACTTGAAATGTGAAAAATATGAAAGCAAATGATGTTTAAGGAGTTCTGGTTTGAAGGAATGATTTGGACAGCATATATTATCACACTGTGCATTTCTGCTCAGGACGAACATTTGAAGAGCAGAAAAATTATGAAGACTGCAGTCACGTGAAGTTCATGTTGACACACAAATTTCTCCTTCAGAATGACTTGAAATGTGACAAATATGAAAGCAAATGATGTTTAAGGTGTTCTGTTTTGAAGGAATTGTTTGGACAGCATATTTGACCAAACTGCATGTCAGCTATGGACAAGCATTTGAAGCGCGAATTCATCACTTTTCAAGACTTCATCAAGGAAAAATTTGTGCATGGACAGAATATTTTATCAAACTGTGCATTTCAGCTCAGGACGAACATTTGAAGCGCAGAAAAATCATGAAGACTGCAGTCACGTGAAGTTCATGTTGACACACAAATTTCTTCATCAGAATGACATGAAATGTGACAAATATGAAAGCAAATGATGTTTGAGGTTTTTCTGGTTTGAAGGAATGTCATGGACATCATATTTGACCAAACTGCATGTCAGCTCAGGACCAGCATTTGAAGCGCAGAACAATCATGAAGTCTGCGATGATGTAAAGTTCATGTTGACAAACAAATTTCTCCTTCACAATGACTTCAAATGTGATACATATGAAGGCAAATGATGTTTGTGTTGACTTAGTTTGAACAAATTGTATGGACAACATATTTGACCAAACCGTGCATTTCAGCTCAGGACCAGCATTTGAAGCGCAGAAAATTCATGAAGGCATCACTGACGTGAAGTTCATGTTGACACACAAATTTCTCCTTCAGAATGACTTGAAATGTGATAAATATGAAGGCAAATGATGTTTAAGTTGGTCTAATTTGAAGTAATTTCATGGACAACATAATTGACCAAACTATACATTTCAGCTCTTAAAAAGCAGTTGAAGCGCAGAAAATTCATGAAGGCTGCGATGATGTAAAGTTCATGTTGACACACAAATTTCTTCATCAGAATGACTTGAAATGTGCTACATATGAAGGCAAATGATGTTTAAAGTGTTCTGCTTTTGAATGAATTGCATGGACACCATATTTTATAAAACTGTGCATGTCAGCTCAGGACCAGCATTTGAAGCGCAGAAAATTCAGGAAGCCTGCATTAACGTGAATTTCATGTTGACACACAAATTTCTTCTTCAGAATGACTTGAGAAGTGATAAATATGAAAACAAATTATGTTTAACGTGTTCTGGATGGAAGAAATTGCAGAGACAACAACATATTTGACAAAACTATACATTTCAGCTATGGACAAGCATTGAAGCGCAGAAAATTCCTGAACGCTGCATTAACATGAAGTTCATGTTGACACACAGATTTCTTCTTCAAAATGACTTGAAATGTGATCCACATGAAAGGAAAGCAAAGGATGTTTGTGTTGACTTGGTTTGAATGAATTTGCAGAGACAGCATATTTGACCAAACTGTGCTCAGGACCAGCATTTGAAGCGCAGAAAAATCATGAAGGCATCATTCACGTGAAGTTCATGTTGACACACAAATTTCTCCTTCAAAATGACTTGAAATGTGATAATTACGAAAGCAAATGATGTTTAAAGTGTTCTGGATGGAAGGAATTGCAGAGACAACATATTTGACCAAACTATACATTTCAGCTCTGGACAAGCATTTGAAGCGTGTATTTATCACTTTTCAAGACATTATGAAGGAAAAATTTGTGCATGGACAGAATATTTTATCAAACTTAAGCTCAGGACCAGCATTTGAAGCGCAGAAAATTCATGAAGGCTGCGATGATGTAAAGTTCATGTTGACACACAAATTTCTTCATCAGAATGACTTGAAATGTGCTACATATGAAGGCAAATGATGTTTAAAGTGTTCTGCTTTTGAATGAATTGCATGGACACCATATTTTATAAAACTGTGCATTTCAGCTCAGGACCAGCATTTGAAGCGCAGAAAATTCAGGAAGCCTGCATTAACGTGAATTTCATGTTGACACACAAATTTCACCTTCAGAATGACTTGAGAAGTGATAAATATGAAAACAAATTATGTTTAACGTGTTCTGGATGGAAGAAATTGCAGAGACAACAACATATTTGACAAAACTATACATTTCAGCTATGGACAAGCATTGAAGCGCAGAAAATTCCTGAAGGCTGCATTAACATGAAGTTCATGTTGACACACAGATTTCTTCTTCAAAATGACTTGAAATGTGATCCACATGAAAGGAAAGCAAAGGATGTTTGTGTTGACTTGGTTTGAATGAATTTGCAGAGACAGCATATTTGACCAAACTGTGCTCAGGACCAGCATTTGAAGCGCAGAAAAATCATGAAGGCATCATTCACGTGAAGTTCATGTTGACACACAAATTTCTCCTTCAAAATGACTTGAAATGTGATAATTACGAAAGCAAATGATGTTTAAAGTGTTCTGGATGGAAGGAATTGCAGAGACAACATATTTGACCAAACTATACATTTCAGCTCTGGACAAGCATTTGAAGCGTGTATTTATCACTTTTCAAGTCATTATGAAGGAAAAATTTGTGCATGGACAGAATATTTGATCAAACTGTGCATTTAAGCTCAGACCAGCATTTGAAGCGCAGAAAATTCATGAAGGTTGCTCTAACGTGAAGTTCATGTTGACACACAAATTTTTCCTTCAGAATAACTTGAAATGTGAAAAATATGAAAGCAAATCATGTTTAAGGAGTTCTGGTTTGAAGGAATTGTTTGGACAGCATATATTATCAAACTGTGCATTTCAGCTCAGAACGAACATTTGAAGCGCAGAAAAATCATGAAGACTGCAGTCACGTGAAGTTCATGTTGACACACAAATTTCTCCTTCAGAATGACATGAAATGTGACAAATATGAAAGCAAATGATGTTTGAGGTGTTCTGGTTTGAAGGAATGTCATGGACATCATATTTGACCAAACTGCATGTCAGCTCATTACCAGCATTTGAAGCGCAGAACAATCATGAAGACTGCGATGACGTAAAGTTCATGTTGACACACAAATTTCCTCATCAGAATGACTTGAAATGTGGTACATATGAAGGCAAATGATGTTTAAAGTTTTCTGCTTTTGAATGAATTGCATGGACAGCATATTTTATCAAACTGTGCATGTCCTCTCAGGACCAGCATTTGAAGCTCAGAACAATCATGAAGACTGCGGTAAGGTGAGGTTCATGTTGACACACAAATTTCTTCATCAGAATGACTTCAAATGTGATAAATATGAAAGCAAATGATGTTTAAGGTGTTCTGGTTTGAAGGAATTGTTTGGACAGCATATTTGACCAAACTGCATGTCAGCTCTGGACAAACATTTGAAGCGCGAATTTATCACTTTTCAAGTCTTTATCAAGGAAGAATTTGTGAATGGACAGAATATTTTATCAAACTGTGCATTTCAGCTCACGACGATCATTTGAAGCGGAGAAAAATCATGAAGACTGCAGTCACGTGAAGTTCATGTTGACACACAAATTTCTCCTTCAGAATGACATGAAATGTGACAAATATGAAAGCAAATGATGTTTTGAGGTGTTCTGGTTTCAAGGAATGTCATGGACATCATGTTTGACCAAACTGCATGTCAGCTCAGGACCAGCATTTGAAGCGCAGAACAATCATGAAGACTGCGGTAAGGTGAGGTTCATGTTGTCAATTTCTTCATTAGAATGACTTCAAATGTGATAACTATGAAGGCAAATGATGTTTAAGTTGGTCTGGTTTGAAGTAATTTCATGGACAACATAATTGACCAAACTATACATTTCAGCTCTTAAAAAGCATTTGAAGCCCAGAAAATGATGTTCTGGTTTGACGGAAATGTTTGGACAGCATATATTATCAAACTGTGCATTTCAGCTCAGGACGATCATTTGAAGCGCAGAAAAATCATGAAGACTGCAGTCACGTGAAGTTCATGTTGACACACAAATTTCTCCTTCAGAATGACATGAAATGTGACAAATATGAAAGCAAATGATGTTTAAGGTGTTCTGGTTTGACGGAATTGTTTGGACAGCATATTTGACCAAACTGCATGTCAGCTCTGGACAAGCATTTGAAGCGCGAATTTATCACTTTTCAAGTCTTTATCAAGGAAAAATTTGTGCATGGACCGAATATTTTATCAAACTGTGCATTTCAGCTCACGACGAACATTTGAAGCGCAGAAAAATCATGAAGACTGCAGTCACGTGAAGTTCATGTTGACACACAAATTTCTCCTTCAGAATGACATGAAATGTGACAAATATGAAAGCAAATTATGTTTGAGGTGTTCTGGTTTGAAGGAATGTCATGGACAACATAATTGACCAAACTATACATGTCAGCTCTTAAAAAGCATTTGAAGCGCAGAAAATGATGTTCTGGTTTGAAGGAATTGTTTGGACAGCATATATTATCAAACTGTGCATTTCAGCTCAGGACGAACATTTGAAGCGCAGAACAATCATGAAGACTGCGGAAAGGTGAGGTTCATGTTGACACACAAATTTCTTCATCAGAATGATTTCAAATGTGATAAATATGAAGGCAAATGATGTTTAAGTTGGTCTGCTTTGAAGTAATTTCATGGACAACATATTTGACCATATGATACATTTCAGCTCAGGACCAGCATTTGAAGCGCAGAAAAATCATGAAGGCATCATTCACGTGAAGTTCATGTTGACACACAAATTTCTCCTTCAAAATGACTTGAAATGTGATAATTACGAAAGCAAATGATGTTTAAAGTGTTCTGGATGGAAGGAATTGCAGAGACAACATATTTGACCAAACTATACATTTCAGCTCTGGACAAGCATTTGAAGCGTGTATTTATCACTGTTCAAGTCATTATGAAGGAAAAATTTGTGCATGGACAGAATATTTGATCAAACTGTGCATTTAAGCTCAGACCAGCATTTGAAGCGCAGAAAATTCATGAAGGTTGCTCTAACGTGAAGTTCATGTTGACACACAAATTTTTCCTTCAGAATAACTTGAAATGTGAAAATATGAAAGCAAATGATGTTTAAGGAGTTCTGGTTTGAAGGAATTGTTTGGACAGCATATATTATCAAACTGTGCATTTCAGCTCAGAACGAACATTTGAAGCGCAGAAAAATCATGAAGACTGCAGTCACATGAAGTTCATGTTGACACACAAACTTCTCCTTCAGAATGACATGAAATGTGACAAATATGAAAGCAAATTATGTTTAGGGTGTTCTGGTTTGAAGGAATGTCATGGACATCATATTTGACCAAACTGCATGTCAGCTCAGGACCAGCATTTGAAGCGAAGAACAATCATGAAGACTGCGATGACGTAAAGTTCATGTTGACACACAAATTTCCTCATCAGAATGACATGAAATGTGACAAATATGAAAGCAAATGATGTTTGAGGTGTTCTGGTTTGAAGGAATGTCATGGTCATCATATTTTATCAAACTGTGCATTTCAGCTCAGGACGAACATTTGAAGCGCAGAACAATCATGAAGACTGCGATGATGTAAAGTTCATGTTGACACACAAATTTCTCCTTCAGAATGACATGAAATGTGACAAATATGAAAGCAAATTATGTTTGAGGTGTTCTGGTTTGAAGGACTGTCATGGACATCATATTTGACCAAACTGCATGTCAGCTCAGGACCAGCATTTGAAGCGCAGAACAATCATGAAGACTGCGATGACGTAAAGTTCATGTTGACACACAAATTTCCTCATCAGAATGACTTGAAATGTGATACATATGAAGGCAAATGATGTTTAAAGTTTTCTGCTTTTGAATGAATTGCATGGACACCATATTTTATCAAACTGTGCATGTCCTCTCAGGACCAGCATTTGAAGCTCAGAGCAATCATGAAGACTGCGGAAAGGCGAGGTTGATGTTGACACACAAATTTCTTCATCAGAATGACTTGAAATGTGATAAATATGAAGGCAAGTGATGTTTAAGTTGGTCTAATTTGACGTAATTTCATGGACAACATAATTGACCAAACTATACATTTCAGCTCTTAAAAAGCAGTTGAAGCGCAGAAAATTCATGAAGGCTGCGATGATGTAAAGTTCATGTTGACACACAAATTTCTTCATCAGAATGACTTGAAATGTGCTACATATGAAGGCAAATGATGTTTAAAGTGTTCTGCTTTTGAATGAATTGCATGGACACCATATTTTATAAAACTGTGCATTTCAGCTCAGGACCAGCATTTGAAGCGCAGAAAATTCAGGAAGCCTGCATTAACGTGAATTTCATGTTGACACACAAATTTCTTCTTCAGAATGACTTGAGAAGTGATAAATATGAAAACAAATTATGTTTAACGTGTTCTGGATGGAAGAAATTGCAGAGACAACAACATATTTGACAAAACTATACATTTCAGCTATGGACAAGCATTGAAGCGCAGAAAATTCCTGAAGGCTGCATTAACATGAAGTTCATGTTGACACACAGATTTCTTCTTCAAAATGACTTGAAATGTGATCCACATGAAAGGAAAGCAAAGGATGTTTGTGTTAACTTGGTTTGAATGAATTTGCAGAGACAGCATATTTGACCAAACTGTGCTCAGGACCAGCATTTGAAGCGCAGAAAAATCATGAAGGCATCATTCACGTGAAGTTCATGTTGACACACAAATTTCTCCTTCAAAATGACTTGAAATGTGATAATTACGAAAGCAAATGATGTTTAAAGTGTTCTGGATGGAAGGAATTGCAGAGACAACATATTTGACCAAACTATACATTTCAGCTCTGGACAAGCATTTGAAGCGTGTATTTATCACTTTTCAAGTCATTATGAAGGAAAAATTTGTGCATGGACAGAATATTTGATCAAACTGTGCATTTAAGCTCAGACCAGCATTTGAAGCGCAGAAAATTCATGAAGGTTGCTCTAACGTGAAGTTCATGTTGACACACAAATTTTTCCTTCAGAATAACTTGAAATGTGAAAAATATGAAAGCAAATGATGTTTAAGGAGTTCTGGTTTGAAGGAATTGTTTGGACAGCATATATTATCAAACTGTGCATTTCAGCTCAGAACGAACATTTGAAGCGCAGAAAAATCATGAAGACTGCAGTCACGTGAAGTTCATGTTGACACACAAACTTCTCCTTCAGAATGACATGAAATGTGACAAATATGAAAGCAAATTATGTTTAGGGTGTTCTGGTTTGAAGGAATGTCATGGACATCATATTTGACCAAACTGCATGTCAGCTCAGGACGAACATTTGAAGCGCAGAAAAATCATGAAGACTGCGATGACGTAAAGTTCATGTTGACACACAAATTTCCTCATCAGAATGACATGAAATGTGACAAATATGAAAGCAAATGATGTTTGAGGTGTTCTGGTTTGAAGGAATGTCATGGACATCATATTTGACCAAACTGCATGTCAGCTCAGGACGAACATTTGAAGCGCAGAACAATCATGAAGACTGCGATGATGTAAAGTTCATGTTGACACACAAATTTCTCCTTCAGAATGACATGAAATGTGACAAATATGAAAGCAAATTATGTTTGAGGTGTTCTGGTTTGAAGGAATGTCATGGACATCATATTTGACCAAACTGCATGTCAGCTCAGGACCAGCATTTGAAGCGCAGAACAATCATGAAGACTGCGATGACGTAAAGTTCATGTTGACACACAAATTTCCTCATCAGAATGACTTGAAATGTGATACATATGAAGGCAAATGATGTTTAAAGTTTTCTGCTTTTGAATGAATTGCATGGACACCATATTTTATCAAACTGTGCATGTCCTCTCAGGACCAGCATTTGAAGCTCAGAACAATCATGAAGACTGCGGAAAGGCGAGGTTGATGTTGACACACAAATTTCTTCATCAGAATGACTTGAAATGTGATAAATATGAAGGCAAGTGATGTTTAAGTTGGTCTGATTTGACGTAATTTCATGGACAACATAATTGACCAAACTATACAGTTCAGCTCTTAAAAAGCAGTTGAAGCGCAGAAAATTCATGAAGGCTGCGATGATGTAAAGTTCATGTTGACACACAAATTTCTTCATCAGAATGACTTGAAATGTGATACATATGAAGGCAAATGATGTTTAAAGTGTTCTGCTTTTGAATGAATTGCATGGACACCATATTTTAGAAAACTGTGCATTTCAGCTCAGGACCAGCATTTGAAGCGCAGAAAATTCATGAAGGCTGCTCTAACGTGAAGTTCATTTTGACACACAAATTTTTCCTTCAGAATGACTTGAAATGTGATAAATATGAAGGCAAATGATGTTTAAGTTGGTCTAATTTGAAGTAATTTCATGGACAACATAATTGACCAAACTATACATTTCAGCTCTTAAAAAGCATTTGAAGCGCAGAAAATTCATGAAGGCTGCGATGATGTAAAGTTCATGTTGACACACAAATTTCTTCATCAGAATGACTTGAAATGTGCTACATATGAAGGCAAATGATGTTTAAAGTGTTCTGCTTTTGAATGAATTGCATGGACACCATATTTTATAAAACTGTGCATTTCAGCTCAGGACCAGCATTTGAAGCGCAGAAAATTCAGGAAGCCTGCATTAACGTAAATTTCATGTTGACACACAAATTTCACCTTCAGAATGACTTGAGAAGTGATAAATATGAAAACAAATTATGTTTAACGTGTTCTGGATGGAAGAAATTGCAGAGACAACAACATATTTGACAAAACTATACATTTCAGCTATGGACAAGCATTGAAGCGCAGAAAATTCCTGAAGGCTGCATTAACATGAAGTTCATGTTGACACACAGATTTCTTCTTCAAAATGACTTGAAATGTGATCCACATGAAAGGAAAGCAAAGGATGTTTGTGTTAACTTGGTTTGAATGAATTTGCAGAGACAGCATATTTGACCAAACTGTGCTCAGGACCAGCATTTGAAGCGCAGAAAAATCATGAAGGCATCATTCACGTGAAGTTCATGTTGACACACAAATTTCTCCTTCAAAATGACTTGAAATGTGATAATTACGAAAGCAAATGATGTTTAAAGTGTTCTGGATGGAAGGAATTGCAGAGACAACATATTTGACCAAACTATACATTTCAGCTCTGGACAAGCATTTGAAGCGTGTATTTATCACTTTTCAAGTCATTATGAAGGAAAAATTTGTGCATGGACAGAATATTTGATCAAACTGTGCATTTAAGCTCAGACCAGCATTTGAAGCGCAGAAAATTCATGAAGGTTGCTCTAACGTGAAGTTCATGTTGACACACAAATTTTTCCTTCAGAATAACTTGAAATGTGAAAAATATGAAAGCAAATCATGTTTAAGGAGTTCTGGTTTGAAGGAATTGTTTGGACAGCATATATTATCAAACTGTGCATTTCAGCTCAGAACGAACATTTGAAGCGCAGAAAAATCATGAAGACTGCAGTCACGTGAAGTTCATGTTGACACACAAATTTCTCCTTCAGAATGACATGAAATGTGACAAATATGAAAGCAAATGATGTTTGAGGTGTTCTGGTTTGAAGGAATGTCATGGACATCATATTTGACCAAACTGCATGTCAGCTCAGGACCAGCATTTGAAGCGCAGAACAATCATGAAGACTGCGGTAAGGTGAGGTTCATGTTGACACACAAATTTCTTCATTAGAATGACTTCAAATGTGATAACAATGAAGGCAAATGATGTTTAAGTTGGTCTGGTTTGAAGTAATTTCATGGACAACATAATTGACCAAACTATACATTTCAGCTCTTAAAAAGCATTTGAAGCCCAGAAAATGATGTTCTGGTTTGACGGAAATGTTTGGACAGCATATATTATCAAACTGTGCATTTCAGCTCAGGACGATCATTTGAAGCGCAGAAAAATCATGAAGACTGCAGTCACGTGAAGTTCATGTTGACACACAAATTTCTCCTTCAGAATGACATGAAATGTGACAAATATGAAGGCAAATGATGTTTAAGGTGTTCTGGTTTGACGGAATTGTTTGGACAGCATATTTGACCAAACTGCATGTCAGCTCTGGACAAGCATTTGAAGCGCGAATTTATCACTTTTCAAGTCTTTATCAAGGAAAAATTTGTGCATGGACCGAATATTTTATCAAACTGTGCATTTCAGCTCACGACGAACATTTGAAGCGCAGAAAAATCATGAAGACTGCAGTCACGTGAAGTTCATGTTGACACACAAATTTCTCCTTCAGAATGACATGAAATGTGACAAATATGAAAGCAAATTATGTTTGAGGTGTTCTGGTTTGAAGGAATGTCATGGACAACATAATTGACCAAACTATACATGTCAGCTCTTAAAAAGCATTTGAAGCGCAGAAAATGATGTTCTGGTTTGAAGGAATTGTTTGGACAGCATATATTATCAAACTGTGCATTTCAGCTCAGGACGAACATTTGAAGCGCAGAACAATCATGAAGACTGCGGAAAGGTGAGGTTCATGTTGACACACAAATTTCTTCATCAGAATGATTTCAAATGTGATAAATATGAAGGCAAATGATGTTTAAGTTGGTCTGCTTTGAAGTAATTTCATGGACAACATATTTGACCATATGATACATTTCAGCTCAGGACCAGCATTTGAAGCGCAGAAAAATCATGAAGGCATCATTCACGTGAAGTTCATGTTGACACACAAATTTCTCCTTCAAAATGACTTGAAATGTGATAATTACGAAAGCAAATGATGTTTAAAGTGTTCTGGATGGAAGGAATTGCAGAGACAACATATTTGACCAAACTATACATTTCAGCTCTGGACAAGCATTTGAAGCGTGTATTTATCACTGTTCAAGTCATTATGAAGGAAAAATTTGTGCATGGACAGAATATTTGATCAAACTGTGCATTTAAGCTCAGACCAGCATTTGAAGCGCAGAAAATTCATGAAGGTTGCTCTAACGTGAAGTTCATGTTGACACACAAATTTTTCCTTCAGAATAACTTGAAATGTGAAAAATATGAAAGCAAATCATGTTTAAGGAGTTCTGGTTTGAAGGAATTGTTTGGACAGCATATATTATCAAACTGTGCATTTCAGCTCAGAACGAACATTTGAAGCGCAGAAAAATCATGAAGACTGCAGTCACGTGAAGTTCATGTTGACACACAAACTTCTCCTTCAGAATGACATGAAATGTGACAAATATGAAAGCAAATTATGTTTAGGGTGTTCTGGTTTGAAGGAATGTCATGGACATCATATTTGACCAAACTGCATGTCAGCTCAGGACCAGCATTTGAAGCGAAGAACAATCATGAAGACTGCGATGACGTAAAGTTCATGTTGACACACAAATTTCCTCATCAGAATGACATGAAATGTGACAAATATGAAAGCAAATGATGTTTGAGGTGTTCTGGTTTGATGGAATGTCATGGTCATCATATTTTATCAAACTGTGCATTTCAGCTCAGGACGAACATTTGAAGCGCAGAACAATCATGAAGACTGCGATGATGTAAAGTTCATGTTGACACACAAATTTCTCCTTCAGAATGACATGAAATGTGACAAATATGAAAGCAAATTATGTTTGAGGTGTTCTGGTTTGAAGGAATGTCATGGACATCATATTTGACCAAACTGCATGTCAGCTCAGGACCAGCATTTGAAGCGCAGAACAATCATGAAGACTGCGATGACGTAAAGTTCATGTTGACACACAAATTTCCTCATCAGAATGACTTGAAATGTGATACATATGAAGGCAAATGATGTTTAAAGTTTTCTGCTTTTGAATGAATTGCATGGACACCATATTTTATCAAACTGTGCATGTCCTCTCAGGACCAGCATTTGAAGCTCAGAACAATCATGAAGACTGCGGAAAGGCGAGGTTGATGTTGACACACAAATTTCTTCATCAGAATGACTTGAAATGTGATAAATATGAAGGCAAGTGATGTTTAAGTTGGTCTAATTTGACGTAATTTCATGGACAACATAATTGACCAAACTATACATTTCAGCTCTTAAAAAGCAGTTGAAGCGCAGAAAATTCATGAAGGCTGCGATGATGTAAAGTTCATGTTGACACACAAATTTCTTCATCAGAATGACTTGAAATGTGCTACATATGAAGGCAAATGATGTTTAAAGTGTTCTGCTTTTGAATGAATTGCATGGACACCATATTTTATAAAACTGTGCATTTCAGCTCAGGACCAGCATTTGAAGCGCAGAAAATTCAGGAAGCCTGCATTAACGTGAATTTCATGTTGACACACAAATTTCTTCTTCAGAATGACTTGAGAAGTGATAAATATGAAAACAAATTATGTTTAACGTGTTCTGGATGGAAGAAATTGCAGAGACAACAACATATTTGACAAAACTATACATTTCAGCTATGGACAAGCATTGAAGCGCAGAAAATTCCTGAAGGCTGCATTAACATGAAGTTCATGTTGACACACAGATTTCTTCTTCAAAATGACTTGAAATGTGATCCACATGAAAGGAAAGCAAAGGATGTTTGTGTTGACTTGGTTTGAATGAATTTGCAGAGACAGCATATTTGACCAAACTGTGCTCAAGACCAGCATTTGAAGCGCAGAAAAATCATGAAGGCATCATTCACGTGAAGTTCATGTTGACACACAAATTTCTCCTTCAAAATGACTTGAAATGTGATAATTACGAAAGCAAATGATGTTTAAAGTGTTCTGGATGGAAGGAATTGCAGAGACAACATATTTGACTAAACTATACATTTCAGCTCTGGACAAGCATTTGAAGCGCGTATTGATCACTTTTCAAGTCATTATGAAGTAGAAATTAGTGCATGGACAGAATATTTTATCAAACTTAAGCTCAGGACCAGCATTTGAAGCGCAGAAAATTCATGAAGGCTGCTCTAACGTGAAGTTCATTTTGACACACAAATTTTTCCTTCAGAATGACTTGAAATGTGATAAATATGAAGGCAAATGATGTTTAAGTTGGTCTAATTTGAAGTAATTTCATGGACAACATAATTGACCAAACTATACATTTCAGCTCTTAAAAAGCATTTGAAGCGTAGAAAATTCATGAAGGCTGCGATGATGTAAAGTTCATGTTGACACACAAATTTCTTCATCAGAATGACTTGAAATGTGCTACATATGAAGGCAAATGATGTTTAAAGTGTTCCGCTTTTGAATGAATTGTATGGACACCATATTTTATAAAACTGTGCATTTCAGCTCAGGACCAGCATTTGAAGCGCAGAAAATTCAGGAAGCCTGCATTAACGTGAATTTCATGTTGACACACAAATTTCACCTTCAGAATGACTTGAGAAGTGATAAATATGAAAACAAATGATGTTTAACGTGTTCTGGATGGAAGAAATTGCAGAGACAACAACATATTTGACAAAACTATACATTTCAGCTATGGACAAGCATTGAAGCGCAGAAAATTCCTGAAGGCTGCATTAACATGAAGTTCATGTTGACACACAGATTTCTTCTTCAAAATGACTTGAAATGTGATCCACATGAAAGGAAAGCAAAGGATGTTTGTGTTAACTTGGTTTGAATGAATTTGCAGAGACAGCATATTTGACCAAACTGTGCTCAGGACCAGCATTTGAAGCGCAGAAAAATCATGAAGGCATCATTCACGTGAAGTTCATGTTGACACACAAATTTCTCCTTCAAAATGACTTGAAATGTGATAATTACGAAAGCAAATGATGTTTAAAGTGTTCTGGATGGAAGGAATTGCAGAGACAACATATTTGACCAAACTATACATTTCAGCTCTGGACAAGCATTTGAAGCGTGTATTTATCACTTTTCAAGTCATTATGAAGGAAAAATTTGTGCATGGACAGAATATTTGATCAAACTGTGCATTTAAGCTCAGACCAGCATTTGAAGCGCAGAAAATTCATGAAGGTTGCTCTAACGTGAAGTTCATGTTGACACACAAATTTTTCCTTCAGAATAACTTGAAATGTGAAAAATATGAAAGCAAATCATGTTTAAGGAGTTCTGGTTTGAAGGAATTGTTTGGACAGCATATATTATCAAACTGTGCATTTCAGCTCAGAACGAACATTTGAAGCGCAGAAAAATCATGAAGACTGCAGTCACGTGAAGTTCATGTTGACACACAAATTTCTCCTTCAGAATGACATGAAATGTGACAAATATGAAAGCAAATGATGTTTGAGGTGTTCTGGTTTGAAGGAATGTCATGGACATCATATTTGACCAAACTGCATGTCAGCTCAGGACCAGCATTTGAAGCGCAGAACAATCATGAAGACTGCGGTAAGGTGAGGTTCATGTTGACACACAAATTTCTTCATTAGAATGACTTCAAATGTGATAACTATGAAGGCAAATGATGTTTAAGTTGGTCTGGTTTGAAGTAATTTCATGGACAACATAATTGACCAAACTATACATTTCAGCTCTTAAAAGCATTTGAAGCCCAGAAAATGATGTTCTGGTTTGACGGAAATGTTTGGACAGCATATATTATCAAACTGTGCATTTCAGCTCAGGACGATCATTTGAAGCGCAGAAAAATCATGAAGACTGCAGTCACGTGAAGTTCATGTTGACACACAAATTTCTCCTTCAGAATGACATGAAATGTGACAAATATGAAGGCAAATGATGTTTAAGGTGTTCTGGTTTGACGGAATTGTTTGGACAGCATATTTGACCAAACTGCATGTCAGCTCTGGACAAGCATTTGAAGCGCGAATTTATCACTTTTCAAGTCTTTATCAAGGAAAAATTTGTGCATGGACCGAATATTTTATCAAACTGTGCATTTCAGCTCACGACGAACATTTGAAGCGCAGAAAAATCATGAAGACTGCAGTCACGTGAAGTTCATGTTGACACACAAATTTCTCCTTCAGAATGACATGAAATGTGACAAATATGAAAGCAAATTATGTTTGAGGTGTTCTGGTTTGAAGGAATGTCATGGACAACATAATTGACCAAACTATACATGTCAGCTCTTAAAAAGCATTTGAAGCGCAGAAAATGATGTTCTGGTTTGAAGGAATTGTTTGGACAGCATATATTATCAAACTGTGCATTTCAGCTCAGGACGAACATTTGAAGCGCAGAACAATCATGAAGACTGCGGAAAGGTGAGGTTCATGTTGACACACAAATTTCTTCATCAGAATGATTTCAAATGTGATAAATATGAAGGCAAATGATGTTTAAGTTGGTCTGCTTTGAAGTAATTTCATGGACAACATATTTGAAAATATGATACATTTCAGCTCAGGACCAGCATTTGAAGCGCAGAAAAATCATGAAGACTGCAGTCACGTGAAGTTCATGTTGACACACAAATTTCTCCTTCAGAATGACATGAAATGTGACAAATATGAAAGCAAATTATGTTTAGGGTGTTCTGGTTTGAAGGAATGTCATGGACATCATATTTGACCAAACTGCATGTCAGCTCAGGACCAGCATTTGAAGCGAAGAACAATCATGAAGACTGCGATGACGTAAAGTTCATGTTGACACACAAATTTCCTCATCAGAATGACATGAAATGTGACAAATATGAAAGCAAATGATGTTTGAGGTGTTCTGGTTTGAAGGAATGTCATGGTCATCATATTTTATCAAACTGTGCATTTCAGCTCAGGACGAACATTTGAAGCGCAGAACAATCATGAAGACTGCGATGATGTAAAGTTCATGTTGACACACAAATTTCTCCTTCAGAATGACATGAAATGTGACAAATATGAAAGCAAATTATGTTTGAGGTGTTCTGGTTTGAAGGAATGTCATGGACATCATATTTGACCAAACTGCATGTCAGCTCAGGACCAGCATTTGAAGCGCAGAACAATCATGAAGACTGCGATGACGTAAAGTTCATGTTGACACACAAATTTCCTCATCAGAATGACTTGAAATGTGATACATATGAAGGCAAATGATGTTTAAAGTTTTCTGCTTTTGAATGAATTGCATGGACACCATATTTTATCAAACTGTGCATGTCCTCTCAGGACCAGCATTTGAAGCTCAGAACAATCATGAAGACTGCGGAAAGGCGAGGTTGATGTTGACACACAAATTTCTTCATCAGAATGACTTGAAATGTGATAAATATGAAGGCAAGTGATGTTTAAGTTGGTCTAATTTGACGTAATTTCATGGACAACATAATTGACCAAACTATACATTTCAGCTCTTAAAAAGCAGTTGAAGCGCAGAAAATTCATGAAGGCTGCGATGATGTAAAGTTCATGTTGACACACAAATTTCTTCATCAGAATGACTTGAAATGTGCTACATATGAAGGCAAATGATGTTTAAAGTGTTCTGCTTTTGAATGAATTGCATGGACACCATATTTTATAAAACTGTGCATTTCAGCTCAGGACCAGCATTTGAAGCGCAGAAAATTCAGGAAGCCTGCATTAACGTGAATTTCATGTTGACACACAAATTTCTTCTTCAGAATGACTTGAGAAGTGATAAATATGAAAACAAATTATGTTTAACGTGTTCTGGATGGAAGAAATTGCAGAGACAACAACATATTTGACAAAACTATACATTTCAGCTATGGACAAGCATTGAAGCGCAGAAAATTCCTGAAGGCTGCATTAACATGAAGTTCATGTTGACACACAGATTTCTTCTTCAAAATGACTTGAAATGTGATCCACATGAAAGGAAAGCAAAGGATGTTTGTGTTAACTTGGTTTGAATGAATTTGCAGAGACAGCATATTTGACCAAACTGTGCTCAGGACCAGCATTTGAAGCGCAGAAAAATCATGAAGGCATCATTCACGTGAAGTTCATGTTGACACACAAATTTCTCCTTCAAAATGACTTGAAATGTGATAATTACGAAAGCAAATGATGTTTAAAGTGTTCTGGATGGAAGGAATTGCAGAGACAACATATTTGACCAAACTATACATTTCAGCTCTGGACAAGCATTTGAAGCGTGTATTTATCACTTTTCAAGTCATTATGAAGGAAAAATTTGTGCATGGACAGAATATTTGATCAAACTGTGCATTTAAGCTCAGACCAGCATTTGAAGCGCAGAAAATTCATGAAGGTTGCTCTAACGTGAAGTTCATGTTGACACACAAATTTTCCTTCAGAATAACTTGAAATGTGAAAAATATGAAAGCAAATCATGTTTAAGGAGTTCTGGTTTGAAGGAATTGTTTGGACAGCATATATTATCAAACTGTGCATTTCAGCTCAGAACGAACATTTGAAGCGCAGAAAAATCATGAAGACTGCAGTCACGTGAAGTTCATGTTGACACACAAACTTCTCCTTCAGAATGACATGAAATGTGACAAATATGAAAGCAAATTATGTTTAGGGTGTTCTGGTTTGAAGGAATGTCATGGACATCATATTTGACCAAACTGCATGTCAGCTCAGGACGAACATTTGAAGCGACGAACAATCATGAAGACTGCGATGACGTAAAGTTCATGTTGACACACAAATTTCCTCATCAGAATGACATGAAATGTGACAAATATGAAAGCAAATGATGTTTGAGGTGTTCTGGTTTGAAGGAATGTCATGGACATCATATTTGACCAAACTGCATGTCAGCTCAGGACGAACATTTGAAGCGCAGAACAATCATGAAGACTGCGATGATGTAAAGTTCATGTTGACACACAAATTTCTCCTTCAGAATGACATGAAATGTGACAAATATGAAAGCAAATTATGTTTGAGGTGTTCTGGTTTGAAGGAATGTCATGGACATCATATTTGACCAAACTGCATGTCAGCTCAGGACCAGCATTTGAAGCGCAGAACAATCATGAAGACTGCGATGACGTAAAGTTCATGTTGACACACAAATTTCCTCATCAGAATGACTTGAAATGTGATACATATGAAGGCAAATGATGTTTAAAGTTTTCTGCTTTTGAATGAATTGCATGGACACCATATTTTATCAAACTGTGCATGTCCTCTCAGGACCAGCATTTGAAGCTCAGAACAATCATGAAGACTGCGGAAAGGCGAGGTTGATGTTGACACACAAATTTCTTCATCAGAATGACTTGAAATGTGATAAATATGAAGGCAAGTGATGTTTAAGTTGGTCTAATTTGACGTAATTTCATGGACAACATAATTGACCAAACTATACAGTTCAGCTCTTAAAAAGCAGTTGAAGCGCAGAAAATTCATGAAGGCTGCGATGATGTAAAGTTCATGTTGACACACAAATTTCTTCATCAGAATGACTTGAAATGTGATACATATGAAGGCAAATGATGTTTAAAGTGTTCTGCTTTTGAATGAATTGCATGGACACCATATTTTATAAAACTGTGCATTTCAGCTCAGGACCAGCATTTGAAGCGCAGAAAATTCATGAAGGCTGCTCTAACGTGAAGTTCATTTTGACACACAAATTTTTCCTTCAGAATGACTTGAAATGTGATAAATATGAAGGCAAATGATGTTTAAGTTGGTCTAATTTGAAGTAATTTCATGGACAACATAATTGACCAAACTATACATTTCAGCTCTTAAAAAGCATTTGAAGCGCAGAAAATTCATGAAGGCTGCGATGATGTAAAGTTCATGTTGACACACAAATTTCTTCATCAGAATGACTTGAAATGTGCTACATATGAAGGCAAATGATGTTTAAAGTGTTCTGCTTTTGAATGAATTGCATGGACACCATATTTTATAAAACTGTGCATGTCAGCTCAGGACCAGCATTTGAAGCGCAGAAAATTCAGGAAGCCTGCATTAACGTGAATTTCATGTTGACACACAAATTTCTTCTTCAGAATGACTTGAGAAGTGATAAATATGAAAACAAATTATGTTTAACGTGTTCTGGATGGAAGAAATTGCAGAGACAACAACATATTTGACAAAACTATACATTTCAGCTATGGACAAGCATTGAAGCGCAGAAAATTCCTGAAGGCTGCATTAACATGAAGTTCATGTTGACACACAGATTTCTTCTTCAAAATGACTTGAAATGTGATCCACATGAAAGGAAAGCAAAGGATGTTTGTGTTGACTTGGTTTGAATGAATTTGCAGAGACAGCATATTTGACCAAACTGTGCTCAGGACCAGCATTTGAAGCGCAGAAAAATCATGAAGGCATCATTCACGTGAAGTTCATGTTGACACACAAATTTCTCCTTCAAAATGACTTGAAATGTGATAATTACGAAAGCAAATGATGTTTAAAGTGTTCTGGATGGAAGGAATTGCAGAGACAACATATTTGACCAAACTATACATTTCAGCTCTGGACAAGCATTTGAAGCGTGTATTTATCACTTTTCAAGACATTATGAAGGAAAAATTTGTGCATGGACAGAATATTTTATCAAACTTAAGCTCAGGACCAGCATTTGAAGCGCAGAAAATTCATGAAGGCTGCGATGATGTAAAGTTCATGTTGACACACAAATTTCTTCATCAGAATGACTTGAAATGTGCTACATATGAAGGCAAATGATGTTTAAAGTGTTCTGCTTTTGAATGAATTGCATGGACACCATATTTTATAAAACTGTGCATTTCAGCTCAGGACCAGCATTTGAAGCGCAGAAAATTCAGGAAGCCTGCATTAACGTGAATTTCATGTTGACACACAAATTTCACCTTCAGAATGACTTGAGAAGTGATAAATATGAAAACAAATTATGTTTAACGTGTTCTGGATGGAAGAAATTGCAGAGACAACAACATATTTGACAAAACTATACATTTCAGCTATGGACAAGCATTGAAGCGCAGAAAATTCCTGAAGGCTGCATTAACATGAAGTTCATGTTGACACACAGATTTCTCCTTCAAAATGACTTGAAATGTGATAATTACGAAAGCAAATGATGTTTAAAGTGTTCTGGATGGAAGGAATTGCAGAGACAACATATTTGACCAAACTATACATTTCAGCTCTAGACAAGCATTTGAAGCGTGTATTTATCACTTTTCAAGTCATTATGAAGGAAAAATTTGTGCATGGACAGAATATTTGATCAAACTGTGCATTTAAGCTCAGACCAGCATTTGAAGCGCAGAAAATTCATGAAGGTTGCTCTAACGTGAAGTTCATGTTGACACACAAATTTTTCCTTCAGAATAACTTGAAATGTGAAAAATATGAAAGCAAATCATGTTTAAGGAGTTCTGGTTTGAAGGAATTGTTTGGACAGCATATATTATCAAACTGTGCATTTCAGCTCAGAACGAACATTTGAAGCGCAGAAAAATCATGAAGACTGCAGTCACGTGAAGTTCATGTTGACACACAAATTTCTCCTTCAGAATGACATGAAATGTGACAAATATGAAAGCAAATGATGTTTGAGGTGTTCTGGTTTGAAGGAATGGACAACATAATTGACCAAACTATACATTTCAGCTCTTAAAAAGCATTTGAAGCCCAGAAAATGATGTTCTGGTTTGACGGAAATGTTTGGACAGCATATATTATCAAACTGTGCATTTCAGCTCAGGACGATCATTTGAAGCGCAGAAAAATCATGAAGACTGCAGTCACGTGAAGTTCATGTTGACACACAAATTTCTCCTTCAGAATGACATGAAATGTGACAAATATGAAGGCAAATGATGTTTAAGGTGTTCTGGTTTGACGGAATTGTTTGGACAGCATATTTGACCAAACTGCATGTCAGCTCTGGACAAGCATTTGAAGCGCGAATTTATCACTTTTCAAGTCTTTATCAAGGAAAAATTTGTGCATGGACCGAATATTTTATCAAACTGTGCATTTCAGCTCACGACGAACATTTGAAGCGCAGAAAAATCATGAAGACTGCAGTCACGTGAAGTTCATGTTGACACACAAATTTCTCCTTCAGAATGACATGAAATGTGACAAATATGAAAGCAAATTATGTTTGAGGTGTTCTGGTTTGAAGGAATGTCATGGACAACATAATTGACCAAACTATACATGTCAGCTCTTAAAAAGCATTTGAAGCGCAGAAAATGATGTTCTGGTTTGAAGGAATTGTTTGGACAGCATATATTATCAAACTGTGCATTTCAGCTCAGGACGAACATTTGAAGCGCAGAACAATCATGAAGACTGCGGAAAGGTGAGGTTCATGTTGACACACAAATTTCTTCATCAGAATGATTTCAAATGTGATAAATATGAAGGCAAATGATGTTTAAGTTGGTCTGCTTTGAAGTAATTTCATGGACAACATATTTGAAAATATGATACATTTCAGCTCAGGACCAGCATTTGAAGCGCAGAAAAATCATGAAGGCATCATTCACGTGAAGTTCATGTTGACACACAAATTTCTCCTTCAAAATGACTTGAAATGTGATAATTACGAAAGCAAATGATGTTTAAAGTGTTCTGGATGGAAGGAATTGCAGAGACAACATATTTGACCAAACTATACATTTCAGCTCTGGACAAGCATTTGAAGCGTGTATTTATCACTGTTCAAGTCATTATGAAGGAAAAATTTGTGCATGGACAGAATATTTGATCAAACTGTGCATTTAAGCTCAGACCAGCATTTGAAGCGCAGAAAATTCATGAAGGTTGCTCTAACGTGAAGTTCATGTTGACACACAAATTTTTCCTTCAGAATAACTTGAAATGTGAAAAATATGAAAGCAAATCATGTTTAAGGAGTTCTGGTTTGAAGGAATTGTTTGGACAGCATATATTATCAAACTGTGCATTTCAGCTCAGAACGAACATTTGAAGCGCAGAAAAATCATGAAGACTGCAGTCACGTGAAGTTCATGTTGACACACAAACTTCTCCTTCAGAATGACATGAAATGTGACAAATATGAAAGCAAATTATGTTTAGGGTGTTCTGGTTTGAAGGAATGTCATGGACATCATATTTGACCAAACTGCATGTCAGCTCAGGACGAACATTTGAAGCGACGAACAATCATGAAGACTGCGATGACGTAAAGTTCATGTTGACACACAAATTTCCTCATCAGAATGACATGAAATGTGACAAATATGAAAGCAAATGATGTTTGAGGTGTTCTGGTTTGAAGGAATGTCATGGACATCATATTTGACCAAACTGCATGTCAGCTCAGGACGAACATTTGAAGCGCAGAACAATCATGAAGACTGCGATGATGTAAAGTTCATGTTGACACACAAATTTCTCCTTCAGAATGACATGAAATGTGACAAATATGAAAGCAAATTATGTTTGAGGTGTTCTGGTTTGAAGGAATGTCATGGACATCATATTTGACCAAACTGCATGTCAGCTCAGGACCAGCATTTGAAGCGCAGAACAATCATGAAGACTGCGATGACGTAAAGTTCATGTTGACACACAAATTTCCTCATCAGAATGACTTGAAATGTGATACATATGAAGGCAAATGATGTTTAAAGTTTTCTGCTTTTGAATGAATTGCATGGACACCATATTTTATCAAACTGTGCATGTCCTCTCAGGACCAGCATTTGAAGCTCAGAACAATCATGAAGACTGCGGAAAGGCGAGGTTGATGTTGACACACAAATTTCTTCATCAGAATGACTTGAAATGTGATAAATATGAAGGCAAGTGATGTTTAAGTTGGTCTAATTTGACGTAATTTCATGGACAACATAATTGACCAAACTATACATTTCAGCTCTTAAAAAGCAGTTGAAGCGCAGAAAATTCATTAAGGCTGCGATGATGTAAAGTTCATGTTGACACACAAATTTCTTCATCAGAATGACTTGAAATGTGCTACATATGAAGGCAAATGATGTTTAAAGTTTTCTGCTTTTGAATGAATTGCATGGACACCATATTTTATAAAACTGTGCATTTCAGCTCAGGACCAGCATTTGAAGCGCAGAAAATTCAGGAAGCCTGCATTAACGTGAATTTCATGTTGACACACAAATTTCTTCTTCAGAATGACTTGAGAAGTGATAAATATGAAAACAAATTATGTTTAACGTGTTCTGGATGGAAGAAATTGCAGAGACAACAACATATTTGACAAAACTATACATTTCAGCTATGGACAAGCATTGAAGCGCAGAAAATTCCTGAAGGCTGCATTAACATGAAGTTCATGTTGACACACAGATTTCTTCTTCAAAATGACTTGAAATGTGATCCACATGAAAGGAAAGCAAAGGATGTTTGTGTTGACTTGGTTTGAATGAATTTGCAGAGACAGCATATTTGACCAAACTGTGCTCAGGACCAGCATTTGAAGCGCAGAAAAATCATGAAGGCATCATTCACGTGAAGTTCATGTTGACACACAAATTTCTCCTTCAAAATGACTTGAAATGTGATAATTACGAAAGCAAATGATGTTTAAAGTGTTCTGGATGGAAGGAATTGCAGAGACAACATATTTGACCAAACTATACATTTCAGCTCTGGACAAGCATTTGAAGAGTGTATTTATCACTTTTCAAGTCACTATGAAGGAAAAATTTGTGCATGGACAGAATATTTTATCAAACTTAAGCTCAGGACCAGCATTTGAAGCGCAGAAAAATCATGAAGGTATCATTCACGTGAAGCTCATGTTGACACACAAATTTCTCCTTCAAAATGACTTGAAATGTGATAATTACGAAAGCAAATGATGTTTAAAGTGTTCTGGATGGAAGGAATTGCAGAGACAACATATTTGACTAAACTATACATTTCAGCTCTGGACAAGCATTTGAAGCGCGTATTGATCACTTTTCAAGTCATTATGAAGTAGAAATTAGTGCATGGACAGAATATTTTATCAAACTTAAGCTCAGGACCAGCATTTGAAGCGCAGAAAATTCATGAAGGCTGCTCTAACGTGAAGTTCATTTTGACACACAAATTTTTCCTTCAGAATGACTTGAAATGTGATAAATATGATGTTTAAGTTGGTCTAATTTGACGTAATTTCATGGACAACATAATTGACCAAACTATACATTTCAGCTCTTAAAAAGCAGTTGAAGCGCAGAAAATTCATGAAGGCTGCGATGATGTAAAGTTCATGTTGACACACAAATTTCTTCATCAGAATGACTTGAAATGTGCTACATATGAAGGCAAATGATGTTTAAAGTGTTCTGCTTTTGAATGAATTGCATGGACACCATATTTTATAAAACTGTGCATTTCAGCTCAGGACCAGCATTTGAAGCGCAGAAAATTCAGGAAGCCTGCATTAACGTGAATTTCATGTTGACACACAAATTTCTTCTTCAGAATGACTTGAGAAGTGATAAATATGAAAACAAATTATGTTTAACGTGTTCTGGATGGAAGAAATTGCAGAGACAACAACATATTTGACAAAACTATACATTTCAGCTATGGACAAGCATTGAAGCGCAGAAAATTCCTGAAGGCTGCATTAACATGAAGTTCATGTTGACACACAGATTTCTTCTTCAAAATGACTTGAAATGTGATCCACATGAAAGGAAAGCAAAGGATGTTTGTGTTGACTTGGTTTGAATGAATTTGCAGAGACAGCATATTTGACCAAACTGTGCTCAGGCCCAGCATTTGAAGCGCAGAAAAATCATGAAGGCATCATTCACGTGAAGTTCATGTTGACACACAAATTTCTCCTTCAAAATGACTTGAAATGTGATAATTACGAAAGCAAATGATGTTTAAAGTGTTCTGGATGGAAGGAATTGCAGAGACAACATATTTGACTAAACTATACATTTCAGCTCTGGACAAGCATTTGAAGCGCGTATTGATCACTTTTCAAGTCATTATGAAGTAGAAATTAGTGCATGGACAGAATATTTTATCAAACTTAAGCTCAGGACCAGCATTTGAAGCGCAGAAAATTCATGAAGGCTTCTCTAACGTGAAGTTCATTTTGACACACAAATTTCTTCATCAGAATGACTTGAAATGTGCTACATATGAAGGCAAATGATGTTTAAAGTGTTCTGCTTTTGAATGAATTGCATGGACACCATATTTTATAAAACTGTGCATTTCAGCTCAGGACGATCATTTGAAGCGCAGAAAAATCATGAAGACTGCAGTCACGTGAAGTTCATGTTGACACACAAATTTCTCCTTCAGAATGACTTGAAATGTGACAAATATGAAAGCAAATTATGTTTGAGGTGTTCTGGTTTGAAGGAATGTCATGGACATCATATTTGACCAAACTGCATGTCAGCTCAGGACGAACATTTGAAGCGCAGAACAATCATGAAGACTGCGATGATGTAAAGTTCATGTTGACACACAAATTTCTCCTTCAGAATGACATGAAATGTGACAAATATGAAAGCAAATTATGTTTGAGGTGTTCTGGTTTGACGGAATTGTTTGGACAGCATATTTGACCAAACTGCATGTCAGCTCTGGACAAGCATTTGAAGCGCGAATTTATCACTTTTCAAGTCTTTATCAAGGAAAAATTTGTGCATGGACCGAATATTTTATCAAACTGTGCATTTCAGCTCACGACGAACATTTGAAGCGCAGAAAAATCATGAAGACTGCAGTCACGTGAAGTTTACGTTGACACACAAATTTCTCCTTCAGAATGACATGAAATGTGACAAATATGAAAGCAAATGATGTTTTGAGGTGTTCTGGTTTGAAGGAATGTCATGGACATCATGTTTGACCAAACTGCATGTCAGCTCAGGACCAGCATTTGAAGCGCAGATAAATCATGAAGACTGCGGTAAGGTGAGGTTCATGTTGACACACAAATTTCTCCTTCAGAATGACATGAAATGTGACAAATATGAAAGCAAATTATGTTTGAGGTGTTCTGGTTTGAAGGAATGTCATGGACAACATAATTGACCAAACTATACATGTCAGCTCTTAAAAAGCATTTGAAGCACAGAAAATGATGTTCTGGTTTGAAGGAATTGTTTGGACAGCATATATTATCAAACTGTGCATTTCAGCTCAGGACGAACATTTGAAGCGCAGAAAAATGATGAAGACTGCAGTCACGTGAAGTTCATGTTGACACACAAATTTCTCCTTCAGAATGACATGAAATGTGACAAATATGAAAGCAAATTATGTTTGAGGTGTTCTGGTTTGAAGGAATGTCATGGACATCATATTTGACCAAACTGCATGTCATCTCAGGGACCAGCATTTGAAGCGCAGAACAATCATGAAGACTGCGATGACGTAAAGTTCATGTTGACACACAAATTTCCTCATCAGAATGACTTGAAATGTGATAAATATGAAGGCAAATGATGTTTAAGTTGGTCTGGTTTGAAGTCATTTCATGGACAACATATTTGACCATACGATACATTTCAGCTCTGGAAAAGCATTTGAAGCGCAGAAAATTCATGAAGTCTGCGATGATGTAAAGTTCATGTTGACACAAAAATTTCTCCTTCAGAATGACTTGAAACGTCACAAATATGAAGGCAAATGATGTTTAAGGTGTTCTGGTTTGAAGGAATTGTATGGACAGCATATTTGACCAAACTGTGCATTTCAGCTGAGGACAAGCAAATGAAGCGCGAATTTATCACTTTTCAAGGCTTTATGAAGGAAGAATTTGTGCATGGACAGAATATTTTATCAAACTGTGCATTTCAGCTCAGGACCAGCATTTGAAACGCAGAAAATTCAGGAAGCCTGCATTAACGTGAAGTTCATGTTGACACACAAATTTCTTCTTCAGAATGACTTGAGAAGTGATAAATATGAAACAAATCATGTTTAACGTGTTCTGGATGGAAGGAATTGCAGAGACAACATATTTGACAATATACATTTCAGCTATGGACAAGCATTGCAGCGCAGAAAATTCATGAAGGCTGCATTAACATGAAGTTCATGTTGACACACAAATTTCTTCTTCAGAATGACTTGAGAAGTGATAAATATGAAAACAAATGATGTTTAACGTGTTCTGGATGGAAGGAATTGCAGAGACAACAACATATTTGACAAAACTATACATTTCAGTTATGGACAAGCATTTGAAGCGCAGAAAATTCCCGAAGGCTGCATTAACAATACGTTCATGTTGACACAGAAATTTCTTCTTCAAAATGACTTGAAATGTGATCCACATGACAGGAAAGCAAACGATGTTTGTGTTGACTTGGTTTGAATGAATTTGCAGAGACAGCATATTTGACCAAACTGTGCTCAGGACCAGCATTTGAAGCGCGAATTTATCACTTTTCAAGTCTTTATCAAGGAAAAATTTGTGCATGGACAGAATATTTTATCAAACTGTGCATTTCAGCTCAGGACGAACATTTGAAGCGCAGAAAAATCATGAAGACTGCAGTCACGTGAAGTTCATGTTGACACACAAATTTCTCCTTCAGAATGACATGAAATGTGACAAATATGAAAGCAAATGATGTTTAGGGTGTTCTGGTTTGAAGGAATGTCATGGACATCATATTTGACCAAACTGCATGTCAGCTCAGGACCAGCATTTGAAGCGCAGAACAATCATGAAGACTGCGATGACGTAAAGTTCATGTTGACACACAAATTTCCTCATCAGAATGACATGAAATGTGACAAATATGAAAGCAAATGATGTTTGAGGTGTTCTGGTTTGAAGGAATGTCATGGACATCATATTTGACCAAACTGCATGTCAGCTCAGGACCAGCATTTGAAGCGCAGAACAATCATGAAGACTGCGATGACGTAAAGTTCATGTTGACACACAAATTTCTTCATCAGAATGACTTGAAATGTGATACATATGAAGGCAAATGATGTTTAAAGTGTTCTGCTTTTGAATGAATTGCATGGACACCATATTTTATAAAACTGTGCATTTCAGCTCAGGACCAGCATTTGAAGCGCAGAAAATTCAGGAAGCCTGCATTAACGTGAATTTCATGTTGACACACAGATTTCTTCTTGAAAATGACTTGAAATGTGATCCACATGAAAGGAAAGCAAAGGATGTTTGTGTTGACTTGGTTTGAATGAATTTGCAGAGACAGCATATTTGACCAAACTGTGCTCAGGACCAGCATTTGAAGCGCAGAAAAATCATGAAGGCATCATTCACGTGAAGTTCATGTTGACACACAAATTTCTCCTTAAAAATGACTTGAAATGTGATAATTACGAAAGCAAATGATGTTTAAAGTGTTCTGGATGGAAGGAATTGCAGAGACAACATATTTGACCAAACTATACATTTCAGCTGTGGACAAGCATTTGAAGCGTGTATTTATCACTTTTCAAGTCATTATGAAGAAAAAATTTGTGCATGGACAGAATATTTTATCAAACTGTGCATTTAAGCTCAGACTAGCATTTGAACCGCAGAAAATTCATGAAGGTTGCTCTCACGTGAAGTTCATGTTGACACACAAATTTTTCCTTCAGAATAACTTGAAATGTGAAAAATATGAAAGCAAATCATGTTTAAGGAGTTCTGGTTTGAAGGAATTGTTTGGACAGCATATATTATCAAACTGTGCATTTCAGCTCAGAACGAACATTTGAAGCGCAGAAAAATCATGAAGACTGCAGTCACGTGAAGTTCATGTTGACACACAAATTTCTCCTTCAGAATGACATGAAATGTGACAAATATGAAAGCAAATGATGTTTGAGGTGTTCTGGTTTGAAGGAATGTGATGGACAGCATATTTTATCAAACTGTGCATGTCCTCTCAGGACCAGCATTTGAAGCTCAGAACAATCATGAAGACTGCGGTAAGGTGAGGTTCATGTTGACACACAAATTTCTTCATCAGAATGACTTCAAATGTGATAAATATGAAAGCAAATGATGTTTAAGGTGTTCTGGTTTGAAGGAATTGTTTGGACAGCATATTTGACCAAACTGCATGTCAGCTCTGGACAAGCATTTGAAGCGCGAATTCATCACTTTTCAAGTCTTTATCAAGGAAGAATTTGTGAATGGACAGAATATTTTATCAAACTGTGCATTTCAGCTCACGACGATCATTTGAAGCGGAGAAAAATCATGAAGACTGCAGTCACGTGAAGTTCATGTTGACACACAAATTTCTCCTTCAGAATGACTTGAAATGTGACAAATATGAAAGCAAATGATGTTTTGAGGTGTTCTGGTTTCAAGGAATGTCATGGACATCATGTTTGACCAAACTGCATGTCAGCTCAGGACCAGCATTTGAAGCGCAGAACAATCATGAAGACTGCGGTAAGGTGAGGTTCATGTTGACACACAAATTTCTTCATTAGAATGACTTCAAATGTGATAACTATGAAGGCAAATGATGTTTAAGTTGGTCTGGTTTGAAGTAATTTCATGGACAACATAATTGACCAAACTATACATTTCAGCTCTTAAAAAGCATTTGAAGCCCAGAAAATGATGTTCTGGTTTGACGGAAATGTTTGGACAGCATATATTATCAAACTGTGCATTTCAGCTCAGGACGATCATTTGAAGCGCAGAAAAATCATGAAGACTGCAGTCACGTGAAGTTCATGTTGACACACAAATTTCTCCTTCAGAATGACTTGAAAAGTGACAAATATGAAAGCAAATGATGTTTAAGGTGTTCTGGTTTGACGGAATTGTTTGGACAGCATATTTGACCAAACTGCATGTCAGCTCTGGACAAGCATTTGAAGCGCGAATTTATCACTTTTCAAGTCTTTATCAAGGAAAAATTTGTGCATGGACGGAATATTTTATCAAACTGTGCATTTCAGCTCACGACGAACATTTGAAGCGCAGAAAAATCATGAAGACTGCAGTCACGTGAAGTTCATGTTGACACACAAATTTCTCCTTCAGAATGACATGAAATGTGACAAATATGAAAGCAAATGATGTTTAAGGTGTTCTGGTTTGAAGCAATGTCATTGGACATCATATCTGACCAGACTGCATTTCAGCGCTGGACAAGCATTTATAAGCGCAGAACAATCATGAAGAATGCGGAAAGGTGAGGTTCATTTTCACACACAAATTTCTTCATCAGAATGTCTTGAGAAGTGATAAATATGAAGGCAAATGATGTTTAAGTTGGTCTGATTTGAAGTAATTTCATGGACAACATAATTGACAAAACTATACATTTCAGCTCTTAAAAAGCATTTGAAGCCCAGAAAATGATGTTCTGGTCTGAACGAATTGTTTTGAAAACATATAATATCAAACTGTGCATTTCAGCTCAGGACGATCATTTGAAGCGCAGAAAAATCATGAAGACTGCAGTCACGTGAAGTTCATGTTGACGCACAAATTTCTCCTTCAGAATGACTTGAAATGTGACAAATATGAAAGCAAATGATGTTTGTGTTCTGGTTTGAAGGAATGTGATGGAAAGCATATTTTATCAAACTGTGCATGTCCTCTCAGGACCAGCATTTGAAGCTCAGAACAATCATGAAGACTGCGGTAAGGTGAGGTTCATGTTGACACACAAATTTCTTCATCAGAATGACTTCAAATGTGATAAATATGAAAGCAAATGATGTTTAAGGTGTTCTGGTTTGAAGGAATTGTTTGGACAGCATATTTGACCAAACTGCATGTCAGCTCTGGACAAGCATTTGAAGCGCGAATTTATCACTTTTCAAGTCTTTATCAAGTTAGAATTTGTGAATGGACAGAATATTTTATCAAACTGTGCATTTCAGCTCACGACGATCATTTGAAGCGGAGAAAAATCATGAAGACTGCAGTCACGTGAAGTTCATGTTGACACACAAATTTCTCCTTCAGAATGACTTGAAATGTGACAAATATGAAAGCAAATGATGTTTTGAGGTGTTCTGGTTTGAAGGAATGTCATGGACATCATGTTTGACCAAACTGCATGTCAGCTCAGGACCAGCATTTGAAGCGCAGAACAATCATGAAGACTGCGATGACGTAAAGTTCATGTTGACACACAAATTTCCTCATCAGAATGACTTGAAATGTGATAAATATGAAGGCAAATGATGTTTAAGTTGGTCTGGTTTGAAGTAATTTCATGGACAACATATTTGACCATATGATACATTTCAGCTCTGGAAAAGCATTTGAAGCGCAGAAAATTCATGAAGTCTGCGATGATGTAAAGTTCATGTTGACACACAAATTTCTCCTTCACAATGACTTCAAATGTGATACATATGAAGGCAAATGATGTTTGTGTTGACTTAGTTTGAAGAAATTGTATGGACAACATATTTGACCAAACTGTGCATTTCAGCTCAGGACCAGCATTTGAAGCGCAGAACAATCATGAAGACTGCGGTAAGGTGAGGTTCATGTTGACACACAAATTTCTTCATCAGAATGATTTCAAATGTGATAAATATGAAGGCAAATGATGTTTAAGTTGGTCTAATTTGAAGTAATTTCATGGACAACTTAATTGACCAAACTATACATTTCAGCTCTTAAAAAGCATTTGAAGCGCAGAAAATTCATGAAGGCTGCGATGATGTAAAGTCCATGTTGACACACAAATTTCTTCATCAGAATGACTTGAAATGTGCTACATATGAAGGCAAATGATGTTTAAAGTGTTCTGCTTTTGAATGAATTGCATGGACACCATATTTTATAAAACTGTGCATTTCAGCTCAGGACCAGCATTTGAAGCGCAGAAAATTCAGGAAGCCTGCATTAACGTGAATTTCATGTTGACACACAAATTTCTTCTTCAGAATGACTTGAGAAGTGATAAATATGAAAGCAAATTATGTTTAGGGTGTTCTGGTCTGAAGGAATGTCATGGACATCATATTTGACCAAACTGCATGTCAGCTCAGGACCAGCATTTGAAGCGCAGAACAATCATGAAGACTGCGATGACGTAAAGTTCATGTTGACACACAAATTTCCTCATCAGAATGACATGAAATGTGACAAATATGAAAGCAAATGATGTTTGAGGTGTTCTGGTTTGAAGGAATGTCATGGACATCATATTTGACCAAACTGCATGTCAGCTCAGGACCAGCATTTGAAGCGCAGAACAATCATGAAGATTGCGATGACGTAAAGTTCATGTTGACACACAAATTTCCTCATCAGAATGACTTGAAATGTGATAAATATGAAGGCAAATGATGTTTAAGTTGGTCTGGTTTGAAGTAATTTCATGGACAACATATTTGAACATATGATACATTTAAGCTCTGGAAAAGCATTTGAAGCGCAGAAAATTCATGAAGTCTGCGATGATGTAAAGTTCATGTTGACACACAAATTTCTCCTTCACAATGACTTCAAATGTGATACATATGAAGGCAAATGATGTTTGTGTTGACTTAGTTTGAAGAAATTGTATGGACAACATATTTGACCAAACTGTGCATTTCAGCTCAGGACCAGCATTTGAAGCGCAGAAAATTCATGAAGGCATCACTGACGTGAAGTTCATGTTGACCACACAAATTTCACCTTCAGAATGAATTGAAATGTGATAATTACTAAAGCAAATGATGTTTAAAGTGTTCTGGATGGAAGGAATTGCAGAGACAACATATTTGACCAAACTATACATTTCAGCTCTGGACAGGCATTTGAAGCGCGTATTTATCACTTTTCAAGTCATTATGAAGGAGAAATTTGTGCATGGACAGAATATTTTATCAAACTGTGTATTTAAGCTCAGGACCAGCATTTGAAGCGCAGAAAATTCATGAAGGCTGCTCTAACGTGAAGTTCATTTTGATACACAAATTTTTCCTTCAGAATGACTTGAAATGTGATAAATATGAAGGCAAATGATGTTTAAGTTGGTCTAATTTGAAGTAATTTCATGGACAACATAATTGACCAAACTATACATTTCAACTCTTAAAAAGCATTTGAAGCGCAGAAAATTCATGAAGGCTGCGATGATGTAAAGTTCATGTTGACACACAAATTTCTTCATCAGAATGACTTGAAATGTGCTACATATGAAGGCAAATGATGTTTAAAGTGTTCTGCTTTTGAATGAATTGCATGGACACCATATTTTATAAAACTGTGCATTTCAGCTCAGGACCAGCATTTGAAGCGCAGAAAATTCAGGAAGCCTGCATTAACGTGAATTTCATGTTGACACACAAATTTCTTCTTCAGAATGACTTGAGAAGTGATAAATATGAAAGCAAATTATGTTTAGGGTGTTCTGGTTTGAAGGAATGTCATGGACATCATATTTGACCAAACTGCATGTCAGCTCAGGACCAGCATTTGAAGCGCAGAACAATCATGAAGACTGCGATGACGTAAAGTTCATGTTGACACACAAATTTCCTCATCAGAATGACTTGAAATGTGATAAATATGAAGGCAAATGATGTTTAAGTTGGTCTGGTTTGAAGTAATTTCATGGACAACATATTTGACCATATGATACATTTCAGCTCTGGAAAAGCATTTGAAGCGCAGAAAATTCATGAAGTCTGCGATGATGTAAAGTTCATGTTGACACACAAATTTCTCCTTCACAATGACTTCAAATGTGATACATATGAAGGCAAATGATGTTTGTGTTGACTTAGTTTGAAGAAATTGTATGGACAACATATTTGACCAAACTGTGCATTTCAGCTCAGGACCAGCATTTGAAGCGCAGAACAATCATGAAGACTGCGGTAAGGTGAGGTTCATGTTGACACACAAATTTCTTCATCAGAATGATTTCAAATGTGATAAATATGAAGGCAAATGATGTTTAAGTTGGTCTAATTTGAAGTAATTTCATGGACAACTTAATTGACCAAACTATACATTTCAGCTCTTAAAAAGCATTTGAAGCGCAGAAAATTCATGAAGGCTGCGATGATGTAAAGTTCATGTTGACACACAAATTTCTTCATCAGAATGACTTGAAATGTGCTACATATGAAGGCAAATGATGTTTAAAGTGTTCTGCTTTTGAATGAATTGCATGGACACCATATTTTATAAAACTGTGCATTTCAGCTCAGGACCAGCATTTGAAGCGCAGAAAATTCAGGAAGCCTGCATTAACGTGAATTTCATGTTGACACACAAATTTCTTCTTCAGAATGACTTGAGAAGTGATAAATATGAAAGCAAATTATGTTTAGGGTGTTCTGGTTTGAAGGAATGTCATGGACATCATATTTGACCAAACTGCATGTCAGCTCAGGACCAGCATTTGAAGCGCAGAACAATCATGAAGACTGCGATGACGTAAAGTTCATGTTGACACACAAATTTCCTCATCAGAATGACATGAAATGTTACAAATATGAAAGCAAATGATGTTTGAGGTGTTCTGGTTTGAAGGAATGTCATGGACATCATATTTGACCAAACTGCATGTCAGCTCAGGACCAGCATTTGATGCGCAGAACAATCATGAAGACTGCGATGACGTAAAGTTCATGTTGACACACAAATTTCCTCATCAGAATGACTTGAAATGTGATAAATATGAAGGCAAATGATGTTTAAGTTGGTCTGGTTTGAAGTAATTTCATGGACAACATATTTGACCATATGATACATTTCAGCTCTGGAAAAGCATTTGAAGCGCAGAAAATTCATGAAGTCTGCGATGATGTAAAGTTCATGTTGACACACAAATTTCTCCTTCACAATGACTTCAAATGTGATACATATGAAGGCAAATGATGTTTGTGTTGACTTAGTTTGAAGAAATTGTATGGACAACATATTTGACCAAACTGTGCATTTCAGCTCAGGACCAGCATTTGAAGCGCAGAACAATCATGAAGACTGCGGTAAGGTGAGGTTCATGTTGACACACAAATTTCTTCATCAGAATGATTTCAAATGTGATAAATATGAAGGCAAATGATGTTTAAGTTGGTCTAATTTGAAGTAATTTCATGGAAAACTTAATTGACCAAACTATACATTTCAGCTCTTAAAAAGCATTTGAAGCGCAGAAAATTCATGAAGGCTGCGATGATGTAAAGTTCATGTTGACACACAAATTTCTTCATCAGAATGACTTGAAATGTGCTACATATGAAGGCAAATGATGTTTAAAGTGTTCTGCTTTTGAATGAATTGCATGGACACCATATTTTATAAAACTGTGCATTTCAGCTCAGGACCAGCATTTGAAGCGCAGAAAATTCAGGAAGCCTGCATTAACGTGAATTTCATGTTGACACACAAATTTCTTCTTCAGAATGACTTGAGAAGTGATAAATATGAAAGCAAATTATGTTTAGGGTGTTCTGGTCTGAAGGAATGTCATGGACATCATATTTGACCAAACTGCATGTCAGCTCAGGACCAGCATTTGAAGCGCAGAACAATCATGAAGACTGCGATGACGTAAAGTTCATGTTGACACACAAATTTCCTCATCAGAATGACATGAAATGTGACAAATATGAAAGCAAATGATGTTTGAGGTGTTCTGGTTTGAAGGAATGTCATGGACATCATATTTGACCAAACTGCATGTCAGCTCAGGACCAGCATTTGAAGCGCAGAACAATCATGAAGATTGCGATGACGTAAAGTTCATGTTGACACACAAATTTCCTCATCAGAATGACTTGAAATGTGATAAATATGAAGGCAAATGATGTTTAAGTTGGTCTGGTTTGAAGTAATTTCATGGACAACATATTTGAACATATGATACATTTAAGCTCTGGAAAAGCATTTGAAGCGCAGAAAATTCATGAAGTCTGCGATGATGTAAAGTTCATGTTGACACACAAATTTCTCCTTCACAATGACTTCAAATGTGATACATATGAAGGCAAATGATGTTTGTGTTGACTTAGTTTGAAGAAATTGTATGGACAACATATTTGACCAAACTGTGCATTTCAGCTCAGGACCAGCATTTGAAGCGCAGAACAATCATGAAGACTGCGGTAAGGTGAGGTTCATGTTGACACACAAATTTCTTCATCAGAATGATTTCAAATGTGATAAATATGAAGGCAAATGATGTTTAAGTTGGTCTAATTTGAAGTAATTTCATGGACAACTTAATTGACCAAACTATACATTTCAGCTCTTAAAAAGCATTTGAAGCGCAGAAAATTCATGAAGGCTGCGATGATGTAAAGTTCATGTTGACACACAAATTTCTTCATCAGAATGACTTGAAATGTGCTACATATGAAGGCAAATGATTTTTAAAGTGTTCTGCTTTTGAATGAATTGCATGGACACCATATTTATAAAACTGTGCATTTCAGCTCAGGACCAGCATTTGAAGCGCAGAAAATTCAGGAAGCCTGCATTAACGTGAATTTCATGTTGACACACAAATTTCTTCTTCAGAATGACTTGAGAAGTGATAAATATGAAAGCAAATTATGTTTAGGGTGTTCTGGTTTGAAGGAATGTCATGGACATCATATTTGACCAAACTGCATGTCAGCTCAGGACCAGCATTTGAAGCGCAGAACAATCATGAAGACTGCGATGACGTAAAGTTCATGTTGACACACAAATTTCCTCATCAGAATGACATGAAATGTTACAAATATGAAAGCAAATGATGTTTGAGGTGTTCTGGTTTGAAGGAATGTCATGGACATCATATTTGACCAAACTGCATGTCAGCTCAGGACCAGCATTTGATGCGCAGAACAATCATGAAGACTGCGATGACGGAAAGTTCATGTTGACACACAAATTTCCTCATCAGAATGACTTGAAATGTGATAAATATGAAGGCAAATGATGTTTAAGTTGGTCTGGTTTGAAGTAATTTCATGGACAACATATTTGACCATATGATACATTTCAGCTCTGGAAAAGCATTTGAAGCGCAGAAAATTCATGAAGTCTGCGATGATGTAAAGTTCATGTTGACACACAAATTTCTCCTTCACAATGACTTCAAATGTGATACATATGAAGGCAAATGATGTTTGTGTTGACTTAGTTTGAAGAAATTGTATGGACAACATATTTGACCAAACTGTGCATTTCAGCTCAGGACCAGCATTTGAAGCGCAGAACAATCATGAAGACTGCGGTAAGGTGAGGTTCATGTTGACACACAAATTTCTTCATCAGAATGATTTCAAATGTGATAAATATGAAGGCAAATGATGTTTAAGTTGGTCTAATTTGAAGTAATTTCATGGAAAACTTAATTGACCAAACTATACATTTCAGCTCTTAAAAAGCATTTGAAGCGCAGAAAATTCATGAAGGCTGCGATGATGTAAAGTTCATGTTGACACACAAATTTCTTCATCAGAATGACTTGAAATGTGCTACATATGAAGGCAAATGATGTTTAAAGTGTTCTGCTTTTGAATGAATTGCATGGACACCATATTTTATAAAACTGTGCATTTCAGCTCAGGACCAGCATTTGAAGCGCAGAAAGTTCAGGAAGCCTGCATTAACGTGAATTTCATGTTGACACACAAATTTCTTCTTCAGAATGACTTGAGAAGTGATAAATATGAAAGCAAATTATGTTTAGGGTGTTCTGGTTTGAAGGAATGTCATGGACATCATATTTGACCAAACTGCATGTCAGCTCAGGACCAGCATTTGAAGCGCAGAACAATCATGAAGACTGCGATGACGTAAAGTTCATGTTGACACACAAATTTCCTCATCAGAATGACATGAAATGTGACAAATATGAAAGCAAATGATGTTTGAGGTGTTCTGGTTTGAAGGAATGTCATGAACATCATATTTGACCAAACTGCATGTCAGCTCAGGACCAGCATTTGAAGCGCAGAACAATCATGAAGACTGCGATGACGTAAAGTTCATGTTGACACACAAATTTCCTCATCAGAATGACTCCAAATGTGATAAATATGAAGGCAAATGATGTTTAAGTTGGTCTGGTTTGAAGTAATTTCATGGACAACATATTTGACCATATGATACATTTCAGCTCTGGAAAAGCATTTGAAGTGCAGAAAATTCATGAAGTCTGCCGATGATGTAAAGTTCATGTTGACACACAAATTTCTCCTTCACAATGACTTCAAATGTGATACATATGAAGGCAAATGATGTTTGTGTTGACTTAGTTTGAAGAAATTGTATGGACAACATATTTGACCAAACTGTGCATTTCAGCTCAGGACCAGCATTTGAAGCGCAGAACAATCATGAAGACTGCGGTAAGGTGAGGTTCAATGTTGACACACAAATTTCTTCATCAGAATGATTTCAAATGTGATAAATATGAAGGCAAATGATGTTTAAGTTGGTCTAATTTGAAGTAATTTCATGGACAACATAATTGACCAAACTATACATTTCAGCTCTTAAAAAGCATTTGAAGCGCAGAAAATTCATGAAGGCTGCGATGATGTAAAGTTCATGTTTGACACACAAATTTCTTCATCAGAATGACTTGAAATGTGCTACATATGAAGGCAAATGATGTTTAAAGTGTTCTGCTTTTGAATGAATTGCATGGACACATATTTTATAAAACTGTGCATTTCAGCTCAGGACCAGCATTTGAAGCGCAGAAAAATTCAGGAAGCCTGCATTAACGTGAATTTCATGTTGACACACAAATTTCTTCTTCAGAATGACTTGAGAAGTGATAAATATGAAAGCAAATTATGTTTAGGGTGTTCTGGTCTGAAGTAATGTCATGGACATCATATTTGACCAAACTGCATGTCAGCTCAGGACCAGCATTTGAAGCGCAGAACAATCATGAAGACTGCGATGACGTAAAGTTCATGTTGACACACAAATTTCCTCATCAGAATGACATGAAATGTGACAAATATGAAAGCAAATGATGTTTGAGGTGTTCTGGTTTGAAGGAATGTCATGGACATCATATTTGACCAAACTGCATGTCAGCTCAGGACCAGCATTTGAAGCGCAGAACATCATGAAGACTGCGATGACGTAAAGTTCATGTTGACACACAAATTTCCTCATCAGAATGACTTGAAATGTGATAAATATGAAGGCAAATGATGTTTAAGTTGGTCTGGTTTGAAGTAATTTCATGGACAACATATTTGACCATATGATACATTTCAGCTCTGGAAAAGCATTTGAAGCGCAGAAAATTCATGAAAGTCTGCGATGATGTAAAGTTCATGTTGACACACAAATTTCTCCTTCACAATGACTTCAAATGTGATACATATGAAGGCAAATGATGTTTGTGTTGACTTAGTTTGAAGAAATTGTATGGACAACATATTTGACCAAAACTGTGCATTTCAGCTCAGGACCAGCATTTGAAGCGCAGAACAATCATGAAGACTGCGGTAAGGTGAGGTTCATGTTGACACACACAAATTTTCTTCATCAGATTGATTTCAAATGTGATAAATATGAAGGCAAATGATGTTTAAGTTGGTCTAATTTGAAGTAATTTTCATGGACAACATAATTGACCAAACTATACATTTCCTTAAAAAGCATTTGAAGCGCAGAAAATTCATGAAGGCTGCGATGATGTAAAGTTCCATGGTTGAGACATTGACAAATTTCTTCATCAGAATGACTTGAATGTTCTTACATATGAAGGCAAATGATGTTTAAAGTGGTTCTGCTTTTGAATGAATTGCATGGAATACCGATATTTTATAAAACTGGTGGCTATTCAGCTCAGGACCCACATTTGAAGCGCAAGAAAAATTCCAGGAAAGCCTGCATTAACTGTGAATTTCATGTTGACACACCAAATTTCTTCTTCAGAATGACTTGAGAAGTGATAAATATGAAGCAAATTATGTTTAGGGTGTTCTGGTTTGAAGGGAATGTCATGGTACATCATATTTGACCCAAAACTGCATGTCAGCTCAGGACCGGCATTTGAAGCGGGGCAGAACAATCATTTGGAAGACTGCGATGACCGAAAGTTCATGTTGACACACAATTTCCTCCATCAGAATGACATGAAATGTGACAAATATGAAAGCAAATGATGTTTGAGGTGTTCTTGGTTTGGAAAGGAATGTCATAGGACATCATATTTGACCAAACTGCATGTCAAGCTCAGGACCAGCATATTGATGCGCAGAACAATCATGAAGACTGCGATGACGTAAGTTCATGTTGAACACAAATTTCTCATCAGAATGACTTGAAATGTGATAAATATGAAGGCAAATGATGTTTAAGTTGGTCTGGTTTGAAGTAATTTCATGGACAACATATTTGACCATATGATACATTTCAGCTCTGGAAAAGCATTGAAGGGGCAGAAAATTTCATGGAAGTCTGCGATGATGTAAGTTCATGTTGACACACAAATTTCTCCTTCACAATGACTTCAAATGTGATACATATGAAGGCAAATGATGTTTGTGTTGACTTAGTTTGAAGAAATTGTATGGACAACATATTTGACCAAACTGTGCATTTCAGCTCAGGACCAGCATTTGAAGCGCAGAACAATCATGAAGACTGCGGTAAGGTGAGGTTCATGTTGACACACAAATTTCTTCATCAGAATGATTTCAAATGTGATAAATATGAAGGCAAATGATGTTTAAGTTGGTCTAATTTGAAGTAATTTCATGGACAACTTAATTGACCAAACTATACATTTCAGCTCTTAAAAAGCATTTGAAGCGCAGAAAATTCATGAAGGCTGCGATGATGTAAAGTTCATGTTGACACACAAATTTCTTCATCAGAATGACTTGAAATGTGCTACATATGAAGGCAAATGATGTTTAAAGTGTTCTGCTTTTGAATGAATTGCATGGACACCATATTTTATAAAACTGTGCATTTCAGCTCAGGACCAGCATTTGAAGCGCAGAAAATTCAGGAAGCCTGCATTAACGTGAATTTCATGTTGACACACAAATTTCTTCTTCAGAATGACTTGAGAAGTGATAAATATGAAAGCAAATTATGTTTAGGGTGTTCTGGTTTGAAGGAATGTCATGGACATCATATTTGACCAAACTGCATGTCAGCTCAGGACCAGCATTTGAAGCGCAGAACAATCATGAAGACTGCGATGACGTAAAGTTCATGTTGACACACAAATTTCCTCATCAGAATGACATGAAATGTGACAAATATGAAAGCAAATGATGTTTGAGGTGTTCTGGTTTGAAGGAATGTCATGGACATCATATTTGACCAAACTGCATGTCAGCTCAGGACCAGCATTTGAAGCGCAGAACAATCATGAAGACTGCGATGACGTAAAGTTCATGTTGACACACAAATTTCCTCATCAGAATGACTTGAAATGTGATAAATATGAAGGCAAATGATGTTTAAGTTGTCTGGTTTGAAGTAATTTCATGGACAACATATTTGACCATATGATACATTTCAGCTCTGGAAAAGCATTTGAAGCGCAGAAAATTCATGAAGTCTGCGATGATGTAAAGTTCATGTTGACACACAAATTTCTCCTTCACAATGACTTCAAATGTGATACATATGAAGGCAAATGATGTTTGTGTTGACTTAGTTTGAAGAAATTGTATGGACAACATATTTGACCAAACTGTGCATTTCAGCTCAGGACCAGCATTTGAAGCGCAGAACAATCATGAAGACTGCGGTAAGGTGAGGTTCATGTTGACACACAAATTTCTTCATCAGAATGATTTCAAATGTGATAAATATGAAGGCAAATGATGTTTAAGTTGGTCTAATTTGAAGTAATTTCATGGACAACTTAATTGACCAAACTATACATTTCAGCTCTTAAAAAGCATTTGAAGCGCAGAAAATTCATGAAGGCTGCGATGATGTAAAGTTCATGTTGACACACAAATTTCTTCATCAGAATGACTTGAAATGTGCTACATATGAAGGCAAATGATGTTTAAAGTGTTCTGCTTTTGAATGAATTGCATGGACACCATATTTTATAAAACTGTGCATTTCAGCTCAGGACCAGCATTTGAAGCGCAGAAATTCAGGAAGCCTGCATTAACGTGAATTTCATGTTGACACACAAATTTCTTCTTCAGAATGACTTGAGAAGTGATAAATATGAAAGCAAATTATGTTTAGGGTGTTCTGGTCTGAAGGAATGTCATGGACATCATATTTGACCAAACTGCATGTCAGCTCAGGACCAGCATTTGAAGCGCAGAACAATCATGAAGACTGCGATGACGTAAAGTTCATGTTGACACACAAATTTCCTCATCAGAATGACATGAAATGTGACAAATATGAAAGCAAATGATGTTTGAGGTGTTCTGGTTTGAAGGAATGTCATGGACATCATATTTGACCAAACTGCATGTCAGCTCAGGACCAGCATTTGAAGCGCAGAACAATCATGAAGACTGCGATGACGTAAAGTTCATGTTGACACACAATTTCCTCATCAGAATGACTTGAAATGTGATAAATATGAAGGCAAATGATGTTTAAGTTGGTCTGGTTTGAAGTAATTTCATGGACAACATATTTGACCATATGATACATTTCAGCTCTGGAAAAGCATTTGAAGCGCAGAAATTCATGAAGTCTGCGATGATGTAAAGTTCATGTTGACACACAAATTTCTCCTTCACAATGACTTCAAATGTGATACATATGAAGGCAAATGATGTTTGTGTTGACTTAGTTTGAAGAAATTGTATGGACAACATATTGACCAAACTGTGCATTTCAGCTCAGGACCAGCATTTGAAGCGCAGAACAATCATGAAGACTGCGGTAAGGTGAGGTTCATGTTGACACACAAATTTCTTCATCAGAATGATTTCAAATGTGATAAATATGAAGGCAAATGATGTTAAGTTGGTCTAATTTGAAGTAATTTCATGGACAACATAATTGACCAAACTATACATTTCAGCTCTTAAAAGCATTTGAAGCGCAGAAAATTCATGAAGGCTGCGATGATGTAAAGTTCATGTTGACACACAAATTTCTTCATCAGAATGACTTGAAATGTGCTACATATGAAGGCAAATGATGTTTAAAGTGTTCTGCTTTTGAATGAATTGCATGGACACCATATTTTATAAAACTGTGCATTTCAGCTCAGGACCAGCATTTGAAGCGCAGAAAATTCAGGAAGCCTGCATTAACGTGAATTTCATGTTGACACACAAATTTCTTCTTCAGAATGACTTGAGAAGTGATAAATATGAAAGCAAATTATGTTTAGGGTGTTCTGGTTTGAAAGGAATGTCATGGACATCATATTTGACCAAACTGCATGTCAGCTCAGGACCAGCATTTGAAGCGCAGAACAATCATGAGACTGCGATGACGTAAAGTTCATGTTGACACACAAATTTCCTCATCAGAATGACATGAAATGTTACAAATATGAAAGCAAATGATGTTTGAGGTGTTCTGGTTTGAAGGAATGTCATGGACATCATATTTGACCAAACTGCATGTCAGCTCAGGACCAGCATTTGATGCGCAGAACAATCATGAAGACTGCGATGACGTAAAGTTCATGTTGACACACAAATTTCCTCATCAGAATGACTTGAAATGTGATAAATATGAAGGCAAATGATGTTTAAGTTGGTCTGGTTTGAAGTAATTTCATGGACAACATATTTGACCATATGATACATTTCAGCTCTGGAAAAGCATTTGAAGCGCAGAAAATTCATGAAGTCTGCGATGATGTAAAGTTCATGTTGACACACAAATTTCTCCTTCACAATGACTTCAAATGTGATACATATGAAGGCAAATGATGTTTGTGTTGACTTAGTTTGAAGAAATTGTATGGACAACATATTTGACCAAACTGTGCATTTCAGCTCAGGACCAGCATTTGAAGCGCAGAACAATCATGAAGACTGCGGTAAGGTGAGGTTCATGTTGACACACAAATTTCTTCATCAGAATGATTTCAAATGTGATAAATATGAAGGCAAATGATGTTTAAGTTGGTCTAATTTGAAGTAATTTCATGGACAACTTAATTGACCAAACTATACATTTCAGCTCTTAAAAAGCATTTGAAGCGGCAGAAAAATTCATGAAGGCTGCGATGATGTAAAGTTCATGTTGACACACAAATTTCTTCATCAGAATGACTTGAAATGTGCTACATATGAAGGCAAATGATGTTTAAAAGTGTTCTGCTTTTGAATGAATTGCATGGACAACCATATTTTATAAAAACTGTGCATTTCAGCTCAGGACCAGCATTTGAAGCGCAGAAAATTCAGGAAGCCTGCATTAACGTGAATTTCATGTTGACACACAAATTTCTTCTTCAGAATGACTTGAGAAGTGATAAATATGAAAGCAAATTATGTTTAGGGTGTTCTGGTTTGAAGGAATGTCATGGACATCATATTTGACCAAACTGCATGTCAGCTCAGGACAGCATTTGAAGCGCAGAACAATCATGAAGACTGCGATGACGTAAAGTTCATGTTGACACACAAATTTCCTCATCAGAATGACATGAAATGTGACAAATATGAAAGCAAATGATGTTTGAGGTGTTCTGGTTTGAAGGAATGTCATGGACATCATATTTGACCAAACTGCATGTCAGCTCAGGACCAGCATTTGAAGCGCAGAACAATCATGAAGACTGCGATGACGTAAAGTTCATGTTGACACACAATTTCCTCATCAGAATGACTTGAAATGTGATAAAATATGAAGGCAAATGATGTTTAAGTTGGTCTGGTTTGAAGTAATTTCATGGACAACATATTTGACCATATGATACATTTCAGCTCTGGAAAAGCATTTGAAGCGCAGAAAATTCATGAAGTCTGCGATGATGTAAAGTTCATGTTGACACACAAATTTCTCCTTCACTATGACTTCAAATGTGATACATATGAAGGCAAATGATGTTTGTGTTGACTTAGTTTGAAGAAATTGTATGACAACATATTTGACGCAACTGTGCATTTCAGCTCAGGACCAGCATTTGAAGCGGCAGAACAATCATGAAGACTGCGGTAAGGTGAGGTTCATAGTTGACACACAATTTCTTCATCAGAATGATTTCAAATGTGATAAATATGAAGGCAAATGATGTTTAAGTTGGTCTAATTTGAAGTAATTCATGGACAACTTAATTGACCAAACTATACATTTCAGCTCTTAAAAAGCATTTGAAGCGCAGAAATTCATGAAGGCTGCGATGATGTAAAGTTCATGTTGACACACAAATTTCTTCATCAGAATGACTGAAATGTGCTACATATGAAGGCAAATGATGTTTAAAGTGTTCTGCTTTTGAATGAATTGCATGGACACCATATTTTATAAAACTGTGCATTTCAGCTCAGGACCAGCATTTGAAGCGCAGGGAAACCTTCAAGGAAGCCTGCATTAACGTGAATTCCATGTTGACACAACATCAAATTTCTTCTTCAGATGGATTGGAGAAGTGATAATATGAAAAGCATTATGTTTCAGGGTGTTCTGGGTCCTAGAAGGAATGTCATGGGACATCATATTTGACCAAATCTGCATGTCAGCTCTGGAAAGCATTTGAAGCGCAGAAAATTCATGAAGTCTGCGATGATGTAAAGTTCATGTTGACACACAAATTTCTCCTTCACAATGACTTCAAATGTGATACATATGAAGGCAAATGATGTTTGTGTTGACTTAGTTTGAAGAAATTGTATGGACAACATATTTGACCAAACTGTGCATTTCAGCTCAGGACCAGCATTTGAAGCGCAGAAAATTCATGAAGGCATCCATTGACGTGAAGTTCATGTTGACCACACAAATTTCACCTTCAGAATGAATTGAAATGTGATAATTACTAAGGCAAATGATGTTTAAGTGTTCTGGTTTGAAGTAATTTCATGGACAACATATTTGACCAAACTATACATTTTCAGCTCTGGACAGAAAATTTGAAGCTGCGTATTTATTCACTTTCTCAGTCATTATGAAGGAAATTTGTGCATGGACAGAATATTTTATCAAACTGTGCATTTCAGCTCAGGACCAGCATTTGAAGCGCAGAAAATTCAGGAAGCCTGCATTAACGTGAATTTCATGTTGACACACAAATTTCTTCTTACAGATGACTTGGAGAGTGATAAATATGAAGCAAATTATGTTTAGGGTGTTCTGTTTGAAGGAATGGTCATGGACATCCATATTTGACCAAACTGCATGTCAGCCAGGACACAGGCATTTGAGCGGCAGAACAATCATAGAGACTGCGATGACGTAAAGTTCATGTTTGACACAACAAATTTCCTCATCAGAATGACATGAAATGTTACAATATGAAAGCAAATGATGTTTGGGTGTTCTGGTTGAAGGAATGTCCATGGACATATTTGACCAAACTGGCATGTCAGCTCAGGACCAGCATTTGAAGCGCAGAACAATCATGAAGACTGCGATGACGTAAAGTTCATGTTGACACACAAATTTCCTCATCAGAATGACATGAAATGTGACAAATATGAAAGCAAATGATGTTTGAGGTGTTCTGGTTTGAAGGAATGTCATGGACATCATATTTGACCAAACTGCATGTCAGCTCAGGACCAGCATTTGAAGCGCAGAACAATCATGAAGATTGCGATGACGTAAAGTTCATGTTGACACACAAATTTCCTCATCAGAATGACTTGAAATGTGATAAATATGAAGGCAAATGATGTTTAAGTTGGTCTGGTTTGAAGTAATTTCATGGACAACATATTTGAACATATGATACATTTAAGCTCTGGAAAAGCATTTGAAGCGCAGAAAATTCATGAAGTCTGCGATGATGTAAAGTTCATGTTGACACACAAATTTCTCCTTCACAATGACTTCAAATGTGATACATATGAAGGCAAATGATGTTTGTGTTGACTTAGTTTGAAGAAATTGTATGGACAACATATTTGACCAAACTGTGCATTTCAGCTCAGGACCAGCATTTGAAGCGCAGAACAATCATGAAGACTGCGGTAAGGTGAGGTTCATGTTGACACACAAATTTCTTCATCAGAATGATTTCAAATGTGATAAATATGAAGGCAAATGATGTTTAAGTTGGTCTAATTTGAAGTAATTTCATGGACAACTTAATTGACCAAACTATACATTTCAGCTCTTAAAAAGCATTTGAAGCGCAGAAAATTCATGAAGGCTGCGATGATGTAAAGTTCATGTTGACACACAAATTTCTTCATCAGAATGACTTGAAATGTGCTACATATGAAGGCAAATGATTTTTAAAGTGTTCTGCTTTTGAATGAATTGCATGGACACCATATTTTATAAAACTGTGCATTTCAGCTCAGGACCAGCATTTGAAGCGCAGAAAATTCAGGAAGCCTGCATTAACGTGAATTTCATGTTGACACACAAATTTCTTCTTCAGAATGACTTGAGAAGTGATAAATATGAAAGCAAATTATGTTTAGGGTGTTCTGGTTTGAAGGAATGTCATGGACATCATATTTGACCAAACTGCATGTCAGCTCAGGACCAGCATTTGAAGCGCAGAACAATCATGAAGACTGCGATGACGTAAAGTTCATGTTGACACACAAATTTCCTCATCAGAATGACATGAAATGTTACAAATATGAAAGCAAATGATGTTTGAGGTGTTCTGGTTTGAAGGAATGTCATGGACATCATATTTGACCAAACTGCATGTCAGCTCAGGACCAGCATTTGATGCGCAGAACAATCATGAAGACTGCGATGACGGAAAGTTCATGTTGACACACAAATTTCCTCATCAGAATGACTTGAAATGTGATAAATATGAAGGCAAATGATGTTTAAGTTGGTCTGGTTTGAAGTAATTTCATGGACAACATATTTGACCATATGATACATTTCAGCTCTGGAAAAGCATTTGAAGCGCAGAAAATTCATGAAGTCTGCGATGATGTAAAGTTCATGTTGACACACAAATTTCTCCTTCACAATGACTTCAAATGTGATACATATGAAGGCAAATGATGTTTGTGTTGACTTAGTTTGAAGAAATTGTATGGACAACATATTTGACCAAACTGTGCATTTCAGCTCAGGACCAGCATTTGAAGCGCAGAACAATCATGAAGACTGCGGTAAGGTGAGGTTCATGTTGACACACAAATTTCTTCATCAGAATGATTTCAAATGTGATAAATATGAAGGCAAATGATGTTTAAGTTGGTCTAATTTGAAGTAATTTCATGGAAAACTTAATTGACCAAACTATACATTTCAGCTCTTAAAAAGCATTTGAAGCGCAGAAAATTCATGAAGGCTGCGATGATGTAAAGTTCATGTTGACACACAAATTTCTTCATCAGAATGACTTGAAATGTGCTACATATGAAGGCAAATGATGTTTAAAGTGTTCTGCTTTTGAATGAATTGCATGGACACCATATTTTATAAAACTGTGCATTTCAGCTCAGGACCAGCATTTGAAGCGCAGAAAGTTCAGGAAGCCTGCATTAACGTGAATTTCATGTTGACACACAAATTTCTTCTTCAGAATGACTTGAGAAGTGATAAATATGAAAGCAAATTATGTTTAGGGTGTTCTGGTTTGAAGGAATGTCATGGACATCATATTTGACCAAACTGCATGTCAGCTCAGGACCAGCATTTGAAGCGCAGAACAATCATGAAGACTGCGATGACGTAAAGTTCATGTTGACACACAAATTTCCTCATCAGAATGACATGAAATGTGACAAATATGAAAGCAAATGATGTTTGAGGTGTTCTGGTTTGAAGGAATGTCATGAACATCATATTTGACCAAACTGCATGTCAGCTCAGGACCAGCATTTGAAGCGCAGAACAATCATGAAGACTGCGATGACGTAAAGTTCATGTTGACACACAAATTTCCTCATCAGAATGACTCCAAATGTGATAAATATGAAGGCAAATGATGTTTAAGTTGGTCTGGTTTGAAGTAATTTCATGGACAACATATTTGACCATATGATACATTTCAGCTCTGGAAAAGCATTTGAAGTGCAGAAAATTCATGAAGTCTGCGATGATGTAAAGTTCATGTTGACACACAAATTTCTCCTTCACAATGACTTCAAATGTGATACATATGAAGGCAAATGATGTTTGTGTTGACTTAGTTTGAAGAAATTGTATGGACAACATATTTGACCAAACTGTGCATTTCAGCTCAGGACCAGCATTTGAAGCGCAGAACAATCATGAAGACTGCGGTAAGGTGAGGTTCATGTTGACACACAAATTTCTTCATCAGAATGATTTCAAATGTGATAAATATGAAGGCAAATGATGTTTAAGTTGGTCTAATTTGAAGTAATTTCATGGACAACATAATTGACCAAACTATACATTTCAGCTCTTAAAAAGCATTTGAAGCGCAGAAAATTCATGAAGGCTGCGATGATGTAAAGTTCATGTTGACACACAAATTTCTTCATCAGAATGACTTGAAATGTGCTACATATGAAGGCAAATGATGTTTAAAGTGTTCTGCTTTTGAATGAATTGCATGGACACCATATTTTATAAAACTGTGCATTTCAGCTCAGGACCAGCATTTGAAGCGCAGAAAATTCAGGAAGCCTGCATTAACGTGAATTTCATGTTGACACACAAATTTCTTCTTCAGAATGACTTGAGAAGTGATAAATATGAAAGCAAATTATGTTTAGGGTGTTCTGGTCTGAAGTAATGTCATGGACATCATATTTGACCAAACTGCATGTCAGCTCAGGACCAGCATTTGAAGCGCAGAACAATCATGAAGACTGCGATGACGTAAAGTTCATGTTGACACACAAATTTCCTCATCAGAATGACATGAAATGTGACAAATATGAAAGCAAATGATGTTTGAGGTGTTCTGGTTTGAAGGAATGTCATGGACATCATATTTGACCAAACTGCATGTCAGCTCAGGACCAGCATTTGAAGCGCAGAACATCATGAAGACTGCGATGACGTAAAGTTCATGTTGACACACAAATTTCCTCATCAGAATGACTTGAAATGTGATAAATATGAAGGCAAATGATGTTTAAGTTGGTCTGGTTTGAAGTAATTTCATGGACAACATATTTGACCATATGATACATTTCAGCTCTGGAAAAGCATTTGAAGCGCAGAAAATTCATGAAGTCTGCGATGATGTAAAGTTCATGTTGACACACAAATTTCTCCTTCACAATGACTTCAAATGTGATACATATGAAGGCAAATGATGTTTGTGTTGACTTAGTTTGAAGAAATTGTATGGACAACATATTTGACCAAACTGTGCATTTCAGCTCAGGACCAGCATTTGAAGCGCAGAACAATCATGAAGACTGCGGTAAGGTGAGGTTCATGTTGACACACAAATTTCTTCATCAGATTGATTTCAAATGTGATAAATATGAAGGCAAATGATGTTTAAGTTGGTCTAATTTGAAGTAATTTCATGGACAACATAATTGACCAAACTATACATTTCAGCCCTTAAAAAGCATTTGAAGCGCAGAAAATTCATGAAGGCTGCGATGATGTAAAGTTCATGTTGAGACACAAATTTCTTCATCAGAATGACTTGAAATGTGCTACATATGAAGGCAAATGATGTTTAAAGTGTTCTGCTTTTGAATGAATTGCATGGACACCATATTTTATAAAACTGTGCATTTCAGCTCAGGACCAGCATTTGAAGCGCAGAAAATTCAGGAAGCCTGCATTAACGTGAATTTCATGTTGACACACAAATTTCTTCTTCAGAATGACTTGAGAAGTGATAAATATGAAAGCAAATTATGTTTAGGGTGTTCTGGTTTGAAGGAATGTCATGGACATCATATTTGACCAAACTGCATGTCAGCTCAGGACCAGCATTTGAAGCGCAGAACAATCATGAAGACTGCGATGACGTAAAGTTCATGTTGACACACAAATTTCCTCATCAGAATGACTTGAAATGTGATAAATATGAAGGCAAATGATGTTTAAGTTGGTCTGGTTTGAAGTAATTTCATGGACAACATATTTGACCATATGATACATTTCAGCTCTGGAAAAGCATTTGAAGCGCAGAAAATTCATGAAGTCTGCGATGATGTAAAGTTCATGTTGACACACAAATTTCCTCATCAGAATGACTTGAAATGTGATACATATGAAGGTAAATGATGTTTGTGTTGACTTAGTTTGAAGAAATTGTATGGACAACATATTTGACCAAACTGTGCATTTCAGCTCAGGACCAACATTTGAAGCGCAGAAAATTCATGAAGGCATCATTGACGTGAAGTTCATGTTGACCACACAAATTTCACCTTCAGAATGAATTGAAATGTGATAATTACTAAAGCAAATGATGTTTAAAGTGTTCTGGATGGAAGGAATTGCAGAGACAACATATTTGACCAAACTATACATTTCAGCTCTGGACAGGCATTTGAAGCGCGTATTTATCACTTTTCAAGTCATTATGAAGGAGAAATTTGTGCATGGACAGAATATTTTATCAAACTGTGTATTTAAGCTCAGGACCAGCATTTGAAGCGCAGAAAATTCATGAAGGCTGCTCTAACGTGAAGTTCATTTTGACACACAATTTTTTCCTTCAGAATGACTTGAAATGTGATAAATATGAAGGCAAATGATGTTTAAGTTGGTCTAATTTGAAGTAATTTCATGGACAACATAATTGACCAAACTATACATTTCAGCTCTTAAAAAGCATTTGAAGCGCAGAAAATTCATGAAGGCTGCGATGATGTAAAGTTCATGTTGACACACAAATTTCTTCATCAGAATGACTTGAAATGTGCTACATATGAAGGCAAATGATGTTTAAAGTGTTCTGCTTTTGAATGAATTGCATGGACACCATATTTTATAAAACTGTGCATGTCAGCTCAGGACCAGCATTTGAAGCGCAGAAAATTCAGGAAGCCTGCATTAACGTGAATTTCATGTTGACACACAAATTTCTTCTTCAGAATGACTTGAGAAGTGATAAATATGAAAACAAATTATGTTTAACGTGTTCTGGATGGAAGAAATTGCAGAGACAACAACATATTTGACAAAACTATACATTTCAGCTATGGACAAGCATTGAAGCGCAGAAAATTCCTGAAGGCTGCATTAACATGAAGTTCATGTTGACACACAGATTTCTTCTTCAAAATGACTTGAAATGTGATCCACATGAAAGGAAAGCAAAGGATGTTTGTGTTGACTTGGTTTGAATGAATTTGCAGAGACAGCATATTTGACCAAACTGTGCTCAGGCCCAGCATTTGAAGCGCAGAAAAATCATGAAGGCATCATTCACGTGAAGTTCATGTTGACACACAAATTTCTCCTTCAAAATGACTTGAAATGTGATAATTACGAAAGCAAATGATGTTTAAAGTGTTCTGGATGGAAGGAATTGCAGAGACAACATATTTGACTAAACTATACATTTCAGCTCTGGACAAGCATTTGAAGCGCGTATTGATCACTTTTCAAGTCATTATGAAGTAGAAATTAGTGCATGGACAGAATATTTTATCAAACTTAAGCTCAGGACCAGCATTTGAAGCGCAGAAAATTCATGAAGGCTTCTCTAACGTGAAGTTCATTTTGACACACAAATTTCTTCATCAGAATGACTTGAAATGTGCTACATATGAAGGCAAATGATGTTTAAAGTGTTCTGCTTTTGAATGAATTGCATGGACACCATATTTTATAAAACTGTGCATTTCAGCTCAGGACGATCATTTGAAGCGCAGAAAAATCATGAAGACTGCAGTCACGTGAAGTTCATGTTGACACACAAATTTCTCCTTCAGAATGACTTGAAATGTGACAAATATGAAAGCAAATTATGTTTGAGGTGTTCTGGTTTGAAGGAATGTCATGGACATCATATTTGACCAAACTGCATGTCAGCTCAGGACGAACATTTGAAGCGCAGAACAATCATGAAGACTGCGATGATGTAAAGTTCATGTTGACACACAAATTTCTCCTTCAGAATGACATGAAATGTGACAAATATGAAAGCAAATTATGTTTGAGGTGTTCTGGTTTGACGGAATTGTTTGGACAGCATATTTGACCAAACTGCATGTCAGCTCTGGACAAGCATTTGAAGCGCGAATTTATCACTTTTCAAGTCTTTATCAAGGAAAAATTTGTGCATGGACCGAATATTTTATCAAACTGTGCATTTCAGCTCACGACGAACATTTGAAGCGCAGAAAAATCATGAAGACTGCAGTCACGTGAAGTTTACGTTGACACACAAATTTCTCCTTCAGAATGACATGAAATGTGACAAATATGAAAGCAAATGATGTTTTGAGGTGTTCTGGTTTGAAGGAATGTCATGGACATCATGTTTGACCAAACTGCATGTCAGCTCAGGACGAACATTTGAAGCGCAGAAAATTCATGAAGTCTGCGATGATGTAAAGTTCATGTTGACACACAAATTTCTCCTTCACAATGACTTCAAATGTGATACATATGAAGGCAAATGATGTTTGTGTTGACTTAGTTTGAAGAAATTGTATGGACAACATATTTGACCAAACTGTGCATTTCAGCTCAGGACCAGCATTTGAAGCGCAGAAAATTCATGAAGGCATCATTGACGTGAAGTTCATGTTGACCACACAAATTTCACCTTCAGAATGAATTGAAATGTGATAATTACTAAAGCAAATGATGTTTAAAGTGTTCTGGATGGAAGGAATTGCAGAGACAACATATTTGACCAAACTATACATTTCAGCTCTGGACAGGCATTTGAAGCGCGTATTTATCACTTTTCAAGTCATTATGAAGGAGAAATTTGTGCATGGACAGAATATTTTATCAAACTGTGTATTTAAGCTCAGGACCAGCATTTGAAGCGCAGAAAATTCATGAAGGCTGCTCTAACGTGAAGTTCATTTTGACACACAAATTTTTCCTTCAGAATGACTTGAAATGTGATAAATATGAAGGCAAATGATGCTTAAGTTGGTCTAATTTGAAGTAATTTCATGGACAACATAATTGACCAAACTATACATTTCAGCTCTTAAAAAGCATTTGAAGCGCAGAAAATTCATGAAGGCTGCGATGATGTAAAGTTCATGTTGACACACAAATTTCTTCATCAGAATGACTTGAAATGTGCTACATATGAAGGCAAATGATGTTTAAAGTGTTCTGCTTTTGAATGAATTGCATGGACACCATATTTTATCAAACTGTGCATTTCAGCTCAGGACCAGCATTTGAAGCGCAGAAAATTCAGGAAGCCTGCATTAACGTGAATTTCATGTTGACACACAAATTTCTTCTTCAGAATGACTTGAGAAGTGATGAATATGAAAGCAAATTATGTTTAGGGTGTTCTGGTTTGAAGGAATGTCATGGACATCATATTTGACCAAACTGCATGTCAGCTCAGGACCAGCATTTGAAGCGCAGAACAATCATGAAGACTGCGATGACGTAAAGTTCATGTTGACACACAAATTTCCTCATCAGAATGACATGAAATGTGACAAATATGAAAGCAAATGATGTTTGAGGTGTTCTGGTTTGAAGGAATGTCATGGACATCATATTTGACCAAACTGCATGTCAGCTCAGGACCAGCATTTGAAGCGCAGAACAATCATGAAGACTGCGATGACGTAAAGTTCATGTTGACACACAAATTTCCTCATCAGAATGACTTGAAATGTGATAAATATGAAGGCAAATGATGTTTAAGTTGGTCTGGTTTGAAGTAATTTCATGGACAACATATTTGACCATATGATACATTTCAGCTCTGGAAAAGCATTTGAAGCGCAGAAAATTCATGAAGTCTGCGATGATGTAAAGTTCATGTTGACACAAAAATTTCTCCTTCACAATGACTTCAAATGTGATACATATGAAGGCAAATGATGTTTGTGTTGACTTAGTTTGAAGAAATTGTATGGACAACATATTTGACCAAACTGTGCATTTCAGCTCAGGACCAGCATTTGAAGCGCAGAACAATCATGAAGACTGCGGTAAGGTGAGGTTCATGTTGACACACAAATTTCTTCATCAGATTGATTTCAAATGTGATAAATATGAAGGCAAATGATGTTTAAGTTGGTCTAATTTGAAGTAATTTCATGGACAACTTAATTGACCAAACTATACATTTCAGCTCTTAAAAAGCATTTGAAGCGCAGAAAATTCATGAAGGCTGCGATGATGTAAAGTTCATGTTGACACACAAATTTCTTCATCAGAATGACTTGAAATGTGCTACATATGAAGGCAAATGATGTTTAAAGTGTTCTGCTTTTGAATGAATTGCATGGACACCATATTTTATAAAACTGTGCATTTCAGCTCAGGACCAGCATTTGAAGCGCAGAAAATTCAGGAAGCCTGCATTAACGTGAATTTCATGTTGACACACAAATTTCTTCTTCAGAATGACTTGAGAAGTGATAAATATGAAAGCAAATTATGTTTAGGGTGTTCTGGTTTGAAGGAATGTCATGGATATCATATTTGACCAAACTGCATGTCAGCTCAGGACCAGCATTTGAAGCGCAGAACAATCATGAAGACTGCGATGACGTAAAGTTCATGTTGACACACAAATTTCCTCATCAGAATGACATGAAATGTGACAAATATGAAAGCAAATGATGTTTGAGGTGTTCTGGTTTGAAGGAATGTCATGGACATCATATTTGACCAAACTGCATGTCAGCTCAGGACCAGCATTTGAAGCGCAGAACAATCATGAAGACTGCGATGACGTAAAGTTCATGTTGACACACAAATTTCCTCATCAGAATGACTTGAAATGTGATAAATATGAAGGCAAATGATGTTTAAGTTGGTCTGGTTTGAAGTAATTTCATGGACAACATATTTGACCATATGATACATTTCAGCTCTGGAAAAGCATTTGAAGCGCAGAAAATTCATGAAGTCTGCGATGATGTAAAGTTCATGTTGACACAAAAATTTCTCCTTCACAATGACTTCAAATGTGATACATATGAAGGCAAATGATGTTTGTGTTGACTTAGTTTGAAGAAATTGTTTGGACAACATATTTGACCAAACTGTGCATTTCAGCTCAGGACCAGCATTTGAAGCGCAGAAAATTCATGAAGACTGCGGTAAGGTGAGGTTCATGTTGACACACAAATTTCTTCATCAGAATGATTTCAAATGTGATAAATATGAAGGCAAATGATGTTTAAGTTGGTCTAATTTGAAGTAATTTCATGGACAACTTAATTGACCAAACTATACATTTCAGCTCTTAAAAAGCATTTGAAGCGCAGAAAATTCATGAAGGCTGCGATGATGTAAAGTTCATGTTGACACACAAATTTCTTCATCAGAATGACTTGAAATGTGCTACATATGAAGGCAAATGATGTTTAAAGTGTTCTGCTTTTGAATGAATTGCATGGACACCATATTTTATAAAACTGTGCATTTCAGCTCAGGACCAGCATTTGAAGCGCAGAAAGTTCAGGAAGCGTGCATTAACGTGAATTTCATGTTGACACACAAATTTCTTCTTCAGAATGACTTGAGAAGTGATAAATATGAAAGCAGATTATGTTTAGGGTGTTCTGGTTTGAAGGAATGTCATGGACATCATATTTGACCAACCTGCATGTCAGCTCAGGACCAGCATTTGAAGCGCAGAACAATCATGAAGACTGCGATGACGTAAAGTTCATGTTGACACACAAATTTCCTCATCAGAATGACAAGAAATGTGACAAATATGAAAGCAAATGATGTTTGAGGTGTTCTGGTTTGAAGGAATGTCATGGACATCATATTTGACCAAACTGCATGTCAGCTCAGGACCAGCATTTGAAGCGCAGAACAATCATGAAGACTGCGATGACGTAAAGTTCATGTTGACACACACATTTCCTCATCAGAATGACTTGAAATGTGATAAATATGAAGGCAAATGATGTTTAAGTTGGTCTGGTTTGAAGTAATTTCATGGACAACATATTTGACCATATGATACATTTCAGCTCTGGAAAAGCATTTGAAGCGCAGAAAATTCATGAAGTCTGCGATGATGTAAAGTTCATGTTGACACACAAATTTCTCCTTCACAATGACTTCAAATGTGATACATATGAAGGCAAATGATGTTTGTGTTGACTTAGTTTGAAGAAATTGTATGGACAACATATTTGACCAAACTGTGCATTTCAGCTCAGGACCAGCATTTGAAGCGCAGAACAATCATGAAGACTGCGGTAAGGTGAGGTTCATGTTGACACACAAATTTCTTTATCAGAATGATTTCAAATGTGATAAATATGAAGGCAAATGATGTTTAAGTTGGTCTAATTTGAAGTAATTTCATGGACAACATAATTGACCAAACTATACATTTCAGCTCTTAAAAAGCATTTGAAGCGCAGAAAATTCATGAAGGCTGCGATGACGTAAAGTTCATGTTGACACACAAATTTCTTCATCAGAATGACTTGAAATGTGCTACATATGAAGGCAAATGATGTTTAAAGTGTTCTGCTTTTGAATGAATTGCATGGACACCATATTTTATAAAACTGTGCATTTCAGCTCAGGACCAGCATTTGAAGCGCAGAAAATTCAGGAAGCCTGCATTAACGTGAATTTCATGTTGACACACAAATTTCTTCTTCAGAATGACTTGAGAAGTGATAAATATGAAAGCAAATTATGTTTAGGGTGTTCTGGTTTGAAGGAATGTCATGGACATCATATTTGACCAAACTGCATGTCAGCTCAGGACCAGCATTTGAAGCGCAGAACAATCATGAAGACTGCGATGACGTAAAGTTCATGTTGACACACAAATTTCCTCATCAGAATGACATGAAATGTGACAAATATGAAAGCAAATGATGTTTGAGGTGTTCTGGTTTGAAGGATTGTCATGGACATCATATTTGACCAAACTGCATGTCAGCTCAGGACCAGCATTTGAAGCGCAGAACAATCATGAAGACTGCGATGACGTAAAGTTCATGTTGACACACAAATTTCCTCATCAGAATGACTTGAAATGTGATAAATATGAAGGCAAATGATGTTTAAGTTGGTCTGGTTTGAAGTAATTTCATGGACAACATATTTGACCATATGATACATTTCAGCTCTGGAAAAGCATTTGAAGCGCAGAAAATTCATGAAGTCTGCGATGATGTAAAGTTCATGTTGACACAAAAATTTCTCCTTCACAATGACTTCAAATGTGATACATATGAAGGCAAATGATGTTTGTGTTGACTTAGTTTGAAGAAATTGTATGGACAACATATTTGACCAAACTGTGCATTTCAGCTCAGGACCAGCATTTGAAGCGCAGAACAATCATGAAGACTGCGGTAAGGTGAGGTTCATGTTGACACACAAATTTCTTCATCAGATTGATTTCAAATGTGATAAATATGAAGGCAAATGATGTTTAAGTTGGTCTAATTTGAAGTAATTTCATGGACAACATAATTGACCAAACTATACATTTCAGCTCTTAAAAAGCATTTGAAGCGCAGAAAATTCATGAAGGCTGCGATGATGTAAAGTTCATGTTGACACACAAATTTCTTCATCAGAATGACTTGAAATGTGCTACATATGAAGGCAAATGATGTTTAAAGTGTTCTGCTTTTGAATGAATTGCATGGACACCATATTTTATAAAACTGTGCATTTCAGCTCAGGACCAGCATTTGAAGCGCAGAAAATTCAGGAAGCCTGCATTAACGTGAATTTCATGTTGACACACAAATTTCTTCTTCAGAATGACTTGAGAAGTGATAAATATGAAAGCAAATTATGTTTAGGGTGTTCTGGTTTGAAGGAATGTCATGGACATCATATTTGACCAAACTGCATGTCAGCTCAGGACCAGCATTTGAAGCGCAGAACAATCATGAAGACTGCGATGACGTAAAGTTCATGTTGACACACAAATTTCCTCATCAGAATGACATGAAATGTGACAAATATGAAAGCAAATGATGTTTGAGGTGTTCTGGTTTGAAGGAATGTCATGGACATCATATTTGACCAAACTGCATGTCAGCTCAGGACCAGCATTTGAAGCGCAGAACAATCATGAAGACTGCGATGACGTAAAGTTCATGTTGACACACAAATTTCCTCATCAGAATGACTTGAAATGTGATAAATATGAAGGCAAATGATGTTTAAGTTGGTCTGGTTTGAAGTAATTTCATGGACAACATATTTGACCATATGATACATTTCAGCTCTGGAAAAGCATTTGAAGCGCAGAAAATTCATAAAGTCTGCGATGATGTAAAGTTCATGTTGACACAAAAATTTCTCCTTCACAATGACTTCAAATGTGATACATATGAAGGCAAATGATGTTTGTGTTGACTTAGTTTGAAGAAATTGTTTGGACAACATATTTGACCAAACTGTGCATTTCAGCTCAGGACCAGCATTTGAAGCGCAGAAAATTCATGAAGACTGCGGTAAGGTGAGGTTCATGTTGACACACAAATTTCTTCATCAGAATGATTTCAAATGTGATAAATATGAAGGCAAATGATGTTTAAGTTGGTCTAATTTGAAGTAATTTCATGGACAACTTAATTGACCAAACTATACATTTCAGCTCTTAAAAAGCATTTGAAGCGCAGAAAATTCATGAAGGCTGCGATGATGTAAAGTTCATGTTGACACACAAATTTCTTCATCAGAATGACTTGAAATGTGCTACATATGAAGGCAAATGATGTTTAAAGTGTTCTGCTTTTGAATGAATTGCATGGACACCATATTTTATAAAACTGTGCATTTCAGCTCAGGACCAGCATTTGAAGCGCAGAAAGTTCAGGAAGCGTGCATTAACGTGAATTTCATGTTGACACACAAATTTCTTCTTCAGAATGACTTGAGAAGTGATAAATATGAAAGCAAATTATGTTTAGGGTGTTCTGGTTTGAAGGAATGTCATGGACATCATATTTGACCAAACTGCATGTCAGCTCTGGAAAAGCATTTGAAGCGCAGAAAATTCATGAAGTCTGCGATGATGTCAAGTTCATGTTGACACACAAATTTCTCCTTCACAATGACTTCAAATGTGATACATATGAAGGCAAATGATGTTTGTGTTGACTTAGTTTGAAGAAATTGTATGGACAACATATTTGACCAAACTGTGCATTTCAGCTCAGGACCAGCATTTGAAGCGCAGAAAATTCATGAAGGCATCATTGACGTGAAGTTCATGTTGACCACACAAATTTCACCTTCAGAATGAATTGAAATGTGATAATTACTAAAGCAAATGATGTTTAAAGTGTTCTGGATGGAAGGAATTGCAGAGACAACATATTTGACCAAACTATACATTTCAGCTCTGGACAGGCATTTGAAGCGCGTATTTATCACTTTTCAAGTCATTATGAAGGAGACATTTGTGCATGGACAGAATATTTTATCAAACTGTGCATTTCAGCTCAGGACCAGCATTTGAAGCGCAGAAAATTCAGGAAGCCTGCATTAACGTGAATTTCATGTTGACACACAAATTTCTTCTTCAGAATGACTTGAGAAGTGATAAATATGAAAGCAAATTATGTTTAGGGTGTTCTGGTTTGAAGGAATGTCATGGACATCATATTTGACCAAACTGCATGTCAGCTCAGGACCAGCATTTGAAGCGCAGAACAATCATGAAGACTGCGATGACGTAAAGTTCATGTTGACACACAAATTTCCTCATCAGAATGACATGAAATGTTACAAATATGAAAGCAAATGATGTTTGAGGTGTTCTGGTTTGAAGGACTGTCATGGACATCATATTTGACCAAACTGCATGTCAGCTCAGGACCAGCATTTGATGCGCAGAACAATCATGAAGACTGCGATGACGAAAAGTTCATGTTGACACACAAATTTCCTCATCAGAATGACTTGAAATGTGATAAATATGAAGGCAAATGATGTTTAAGTTGGTCTGGTTTGAAGGAATGTCATGGACATCATATTTGACCAAACTGCATGTCAGCTCAGGACCAGCATTTGAAGCGCAGAACAATCATGAAGACTGCGATGACGTAAAGTTCATGTTGACACACACATTTCCTCATCAGAATGACTTGAAATGTGATAAATATGAAGGCAAATGATGTTTAAGTTGGTCTGGTTTGAAGTAATTTCATGGACAACATATTTAACCATATGATACATTTCAGCTCTGGAAAAGCATTTGAAGCGCAGAAAATTCATGAAGTCTGCGATGATGTAAAGTTCATGTTGACACACAAATTTCTCCTTCACAATGACTTCAAATGTGATACATATGAAGGCAAATGATGTTTGTGTTGACTTAGTTTGAAGAAATTGTATGGACAACATATTTGACCAAACTGTGCATTTCAGCTCAGGACCAGCATTTGAAGCGCAGAACAATCATGAAGACTGCGGTAAGGTGAGGTTCATGTTGACACACAAATTTCTTCATCAGAATGATTTCAAATGTGATAAATATGAAGGCAAATGATGTTTAAGTTGGTCTAATTTGAAGTAATTTCATGGACAACATAATTGACCAAACTATACATTTCAGCTCTTAAAAAGCATTTGAAGCGCAGAAAATTCATGAAGGCTGCGATGATGTAAAGTTCATGTTGACACACAAATTTCTTCATCAGAATGACTTGAAATGTGCTACATATGAAGGCAAATGATGTTTAAAGTGTTCTGCTTTTGAATGAATTGCATGGACACCATATTTTATAAAACTGTGCATTTCAGCTCAGGACCAGCATTTGAAGCGCAGAAAATTCAGGAAGCCTGCATTAACGTGAATTTCATGTTGACACACAAATTTCTTCTTCAGAATGACTTGAGAAGTGATAAATATGACAGCAAATTATGTTTAGGGTGTTCTGGTTTGAAGGAATGTCATGGACATCATATTTGACCAAACTGCATGTCAGCTCAGGACCAGCATTTGAAGCGCAGAACAATCATGAAGACTGCGATGACGTAAAGGTCATGTTGACACACAAATTTCCTCATCAGAATGACATGAAATGTGACAAATATGAAAGCAAATGATGTTTGAGGTGTTCTGGTTTGAAGGATTGTCATGGACATCATATTTGACCAAACTGCATGTCAGCTCAGGACCAGCATTTGAAGCGCAGAACAATCATGAAGACTGCGATGACGTAAAGTTCATGTTGACACACAAATTTCCTCATCAGAATGACTTGAAATGTGATAAATATGAAGGCAAATGATGTTTAAGTTGGTCTGGTTTGAAGTAATTTCATGGACAAACATATTTGACCATATGATACATTTCAGCTCTGGAAAAGCATTTGAAGCGCAGAAAATTCATGAAGTCTGCGATGATGTAAAGTTCATGTTGACACACAAATTTCTCCTTCACAATGACTTCAAATGTGATACATATGAAGGCAAATGATGTTTGTGTTGACTTAGTTTGAAGAAATTGTATGGACAACATATTTGACCAAACTGTGCATTTCAGCTCAGGACCAGCATTTGAAGCGCAGAACAATCATGAAGACTGCGGTAAGGTGAGGTTCATGTTGACACACAAATTTCTTCATCAGAATGATTTCAAATGTGATAAATATGAAGGCAAATGATGTTTAAGTTGGTCTAATTTGAAGTAATTTCATGGACAACATAATTGACCAAACTATACATTTCAGCTCTTAAAAAGCATTTGAAGCGCAGAAAATTCATGAAGGCTGCGATGATGTAAAGTTCATGTTGACACACAAATTTCTTCATCAGAATGACTTGAAATGTGCTACATATGAAGGCAAATGATGTTTAAAGTGTTCTGCTTTTGAATGAATTGCATGGACACCATATTTTATAAAACTGTGCATTTCAGCTCAGGACCAGCATTTGAAGCGCAGAAAATTCAGGAAGCCTGCATTAACGTGAATTTCATGTTGACACACAAATTTCTTCTTCAGAATGACTTGAGAAGTGATAAATATGAAAGCAAATTAATGTTTAGGGTGTTCTGGTTTGAAGGAATGTCATGGACATCATATTTGACCAAACTGCATGTCAGCTCAGGACCAGCATTTGAAGCGCAGAACAATCATGAAGACTGCGATGACGTAAAGTTCATGTTGACACACAAATTTCCTCATCAGAATGACATGAAATGTGACAAATATGAAAGCAAATGATGTTTGAGGTGTTCTGGTTTGAAGGATTGTCATGGACATCATATTTGACCAAACTGCATGTCAGCTCAGGACCAGCATTTGAAGCGCAGAACAATCATGAAGACTGCGATGACGTAAAGTTCATGTTGACACACAAATTTCCTCATCAGAATGACTTGAAATGTGATAAATATGAAGGCAAATGATGTTTAAGTTGGTCTGGTTTGAAGTAATTTATGGACAACAATTTGACCATATGATACATTTCAGCAGCTCTGGAAAAGCATTTGAAGCGAGAAAATTCATGAAGTCTGCGATGATGTAAAGTTCATGTTGACACACAAATTTCTCCTTCACAATGACTTCAAATGTGATACATATGAAGGCAAATGATGTTTTGTGTTGACTTAGTTTGAAGAATTGTATGGACAACATATTTGACCAAACTGTGCATTTCAGCTCAGGACCAGCATTTGAAGCGCAGAACAATCATGAAGACTGCGGTAAGGTGAGGTTCATGTTGACACACAAATTTCTTCATCAGATGATTTCAAATGTGATAAATATGAAGGCAAATGATGTTTAAGTTGGTCTAATTTGAAGTAATTTCATGGACAACATAATTGACCAAACTATACATTTCAGCTCTTAAAAGCATTTGAAGCGCAGAAAATTCATGAAGGCTGCGATGATGTAAAGTTCATGTTGACACACAAATTTCTTCATCAGAATGACTTGAAATGTGCTACATATGAAGGCAAATGATGTTTAAAGTGTTCTGCTTTGAATGAATTGCATGGACACCATATTTATAAACTGTGCATTTCAGCTCAGGACCAGCATTTGAAGCGCAGAAAATTCAGGAAGCCTGCATTAACGTGAATTTCATGTTGACACACAAATTTCTTCTTCAGAATGACTTGAGAAGTGATAAATATGAAAGCAAATGATGTTTAGGGTGTTCTGGTTTGAAGGAATGTCATGGACATCATATTTGACCAAACTGCATGTCAGCTCAGGACCAGCATTTGAAGCGCAGAACAATCATGAAGACTGCGATGACGTAAAGTTCATGTTGACACACAATTTCCTCATCAGAATGACATTGAAATGTGACAAATATGAAAGCAAATGATGTTTAGTGTTCTGGTTTGAAGAATGTCATGGACACATATTTGACCAAACTGCATTCAGCTCAGGACCAGCATTTGAAGCGCAGAAAATCATGAAGACTGCGATGACGTAAGTTCATGTTGACACACAAATTTCTCATCAGAATGACTTGAAATGTGATAAATATGAAGGCAAATGATGTTTAAGTTGGTCTGGTTTGAAGTAATTCATGGACAACATATTTGACCATGTGATACATTTCAGCTCTGGAAAAGCATTTGAAGCGCAGAAAATTCATGAAGTCTGCGATGATGTAAGTTCATGTTGACACTCACACACATTTCTCCTTCACAATGACTTCAAATGTGATACATATGAAGGCAAATGATGTTTGTGTTGACTTAGTTTGAAGAATTGTATGGACAACATATTTGACCAAACTGTGCATTTCAGCTCAGGACCAGCATTTGAAGCGCAGAACAATCATGAAGACTGCGGTAAGGTGACGGTTCATGTTGACACACAAATTTCTTCATCAGATTGATTTCAAATGTGATAAATATGAAGGCAAAT